>NC_142794.1:25746687-25770946 GCF_049724085.1 Artemia sp. Qi Xiang Cuo | reverse complement strand
CATATTCAACATCGACGCAGACTTCTCCTTCGGTAAATGGCAGGTTTAATAAGATTACACAAGTACTGGATCCTAGTGCCCTCCGTGATTGTAAAAACAAAATAATGGATGTTAATTGGGATGAAGAGCTAGCTCTACCTGATCATGCTGATGCGAAGTTTGTGAAATTCTATAATAAACTGCATAATCTGCTGATTAGTTGCACTAAAGAGGTACGGAAAAGAGCTCGCAGAGAAATGCCTAAGAAGCCGTGGGTGACAAAAGGATTGCTCAGATCAATAAATCGAAGGGATTTGCTGTTTAAAAAAGAAAATGTTACAACCTAGTGATGTTAATGAAAGGATATACAAAAACTACAGAAATGCATTAAATAGACTTTTGCGAAAAGCAAAGGAAGCTCATTATAAGAAAAGTTTGGTGATGCAGCTGGAAACCCCAATAAAACATGGCGGATAATTAAACAGCTCATAAATCCTCCCCACACAGTCGCCCCGGATCAGATTATTGGTCGAGTAGGTGCAGAATTATGTGACCCGTCTGATATAGCCCAAGAATTTGTTGACCACTTCGCTACAGTTGGACATAATGTAGCTGAGGAGTAAGAATAGTGGATGGCGATCACCCTTTCAACATTACCTTGGAAATAGCGAAACAAATTTTTCAGTTTACCTGAAACCGGTGACCGAGTGAAGTAAAAGAAATAATTTTCGACATGAAAATAGTGCAGCTGGTAGTGACATTTTGTCTCTACGGATAATTAAATATCTGTGGCTAGCTATATCGCATGTATTAGTTAACCTAATAAATCTTTGTTTTAAACAGGGAGTATTTCCATCTTGTTTCAAGTTGGCACGAATTACACCGGTTCATAAGGGGGTGATCACAGTGAGGTAAGTAACTATCGCCCGATTTCCGTTTTACCGGTCATGTCAAGACTTGTGGAAAAGTGCTTTTCCCGGAGGTTGTACCATTATTTAGAGTGCCATTCAATACTAACATCCACCCAGTTTGGATTCAGAAATGGACGCACGACCGAACAAGCTGTGGCTTATCTCTGTGGTGTTGTGAACACTGCCCTGGACCTTGGTTTTAAAGTGTCTACCATCTTTTTGGACATTATAAAAGCTTTCGACACTGTAGACCATGGTATATTGCTTGAAAAATGTGAATTTTATGGGATTAGAGGGCCTGCTCTTGATTTCCTACGTAGTTTTTTGTCTAATAGGCAGCAGTATGTGCGAATAAATGGATCTACTTCTTCCGTTGTAGATATGAAATGTGGTGTACCACAAGGGTCCGTTCTTGGCCCCTTGCTATTTTTGATATTTGTAAATGATCTTGTACTGTCCCTGAAGGATGCGAAAACTAAAATGAGCGACATGTTTCACAGTGACAGTGACGTTACAGTACCTCTATTTGCCGATGATACTTCATTGATTTGCATTGCAAAAACAGAACGCCTTTTAGTTGAATTAATGACACAGTGTTTAGATCAAGTGTCTAGCTGGCTAAGAGTTAATAAAATAAAAGTAAACCCATCAAGAAACAGTTTTGTAATATTTTCGCGTACATCTAATTACTACCCATGGATCCAAGAAGTGAGTTACCTGGAAGGTAAAGTTAAGCGTGATCAGTGTGTTAGATATTTGGGTATTATGCGAGATGAAACGCTATCTTTTGGGAAACATGTCGAAAAGGTGTCAGGAATCCTGTGCACGTAATCTGGGAATACTGCGTAAATTGAAACATGCTGTTACCCCTTCTGTTCTTCGCACTTTGTCTTTTTTCTGTTATACGTCCACATACCCTTGTATTGCTCGTCTATTTGGCTGAGGTACGTTTCCATCCAATTACTAATCGAGTTCGAGTGATCCAAAATAACGTGGATCCGTGTGTTGACTGGTAAATCAAATCTTGTATCCGTTCAAGAGCTACCTATGTTGATGCAAAAGTATTACCTGCTGCAGGCCTTAGAGATTTTTATAGCCTTCAATTTATGTTCAAATATAATAATGAATTATTACCGTCTTGCTTTTCAGGAATGCTAAAAGCTAGATCTACGATTCATGATCATGAAACTCGCCAAAGGGAAAATTTACATGCCCCGCTCGTGGTGTCTGCCAGGTCGACATTCTCGCCTATTTATAGGGGATTAAAGTTGTGGAATGGGGTTAATAAAGAGTTAAGAGAAATAGGGGATCTGAAGGAATTTAAAAATAAAATAAAAGGAATGTTATATGAGAAATATGATTTTTAATTTTTTTTTTTTTTTTTTTTTTTTTTTTTTTTTTTTTTTATGTACCTGGAGGACAAGTATGGTGATTTTGTGATTGGTGGTAGGAACTGCGTGCGAGGGGAATATTTTCTTTTATTTTATTTTTTTAGGCCTAGGTTGTATATTTCTGTTGTGAATATGAAATTTTGATATATACCCTTAGGACAACACAAGCCCCAGGTTCTTGGGTCGGTAGTGAGTAAAATGTCTGTTGTCCTTGTGTGTGTTAATAAATTACTATTACTTATTCCCTATATCTTTACTACTAATAGACAAAAATTTTGGTTATGTAATTTTAAATTTATTGAATTTGACATATGTTTGATCATAATTAAACCTTAATTCTCTTGATCTATATATTGGTAAAAAAAGCCTTTTTTAGGTTTTCATTAGTATTTCGGTTTCTCTTTACTTGCACTTCACTGCCACAAACAGCTTGATTAGGTCTTAAAGTTTCAGTTAAATGTGGAAACCTTCCCTTACCACCATTGTGCTGGGGAGCAAAATTCCTGTTTTCTCACCTTTTTTTCTCACGGCTAGCGATCTGGAGCTCCGAAGTGATGAAAGGTACAAACTCAAAATTTTCATGGGGACGAGAATGGTAAAATGGGGAAGAAAAGTTCCAGTTCAGTTTTGAAATTTCTATTAGTTTTCCAAAAACGTTTTGTACGGGTCTTAAGAAATAAAACGATGGTTCCCGTGTCTTCATTTGTGCAATTATCGGGGACAAATTTTGAATTGCTTGTAAATGCTCAATGGATTGGCTCCTAAAGGGGAATACATTAATCCACGTAGTAACTTACCCCTTGAATCCGCATGGGAATCTTTGAGTTAAGCACATCCTTCCTTTTCATGAGTTTCGAGGTTTACTTTTTGGAGAGTTAAAGTTGCAAAGACATGAAAATCAAAATATTTTCTGCCTCCTTGAAAACTGCATTTTTTTTTTTGACTTTTCTTTTGATTTTTTCCAAATTAAGAGGTTTTTAGGTGAGTATAATACTTTCTTCAGTATTAACATGTTATTAAATAAAAATAAATAGCTTTTTTTTTAACTCAAAGTAAGGAACGACATTAAAACTTAAAACGAACACAAATTATTCCGTATATAAAAGGGACTGCCCCCACCTCAACGCCTCGCTCTTTACGCTAAACTTTTTTATTGTTCTAAAAAATAGAGATGTGAGAAAAAGTCAAAATTTAGCGTAAAGAGCGAGGCGTTGAGGAGGGGACCACCCCTTTCATATACGGAATAATATCTGTTTGTTTTAAGTTTTAATGTTGCTCCTTACTTTCAGTTAAAAAATCTTGTATTCTTTATTTCATTTCTGAACGTTTTTGAATTAATGCAGGTTTTTATTTTGGCTCACCTACATGAAAAAGTAGAACGAAATTTGCATATTAATTTTACTTTTTGTGGCTAAATGGCTTTCTCGAAAGTTGTTTAATTTTATTTACGAATGTTTTTATTAGTAATAAATATACGTAACTTACGAATTAACTTACGTAACGAACTTCTATATTCATATATTTTTAGTACGTATATTTGGGGGGTTTGCCCCTCCTAGTCAATACCTCGCTCTTTAAGCTAAATTTCGATTTTTTCTTCCAATTCTTTAAGAATGACCCCTTAATCACAAAGGCTGTTAATTAGAATAAATAGCTCTTATGAAAGTATTACAAAAAATTTAGCGTAAAGAGCGAGGTATTGAATAGAGGGCAAACTCATTTATATACGTAATAGTTTCTGTTTGTTTTAAGTTTTGATGTTGAAAAGTTTTTCAGTTTAAAACTTGCTTTTTTTATTTAATTTCTGATCGCTTTTTTTAATAATGCCGGGAAATCCGGCGCCTCCTTCATTGCAATGTCCCTTCTCCTATGAAAAATTTTGTCCATGACAGATTCTCCCACGTAACCCCCGACTCCCCTCCCACTACCAGAAAAAATTACCCCTGAAAACGTATGTATACTTCCCAATAACCAATACTATATGTAAACATTGGGCGAAGTTCATAACTTGCAGCCCTTCTCCCTGGGACTGTGTGGGATAAGTCATTCTCAAAGAAATAGTTATTAGATTTTTCGACTATGCTGAACAAAATGGCTATCTCAAAATTTTATTCGGGTGACTTTGGGAAAAATGAGTGTGGGAGGGGGCCTAGTTGCCCTCCATTTTCTTGTCACTTAAAAAGGGCACTCGAACTTTTAATTTCCGTTTGAAAGAGCCCTCTCGCGATATTCTAGAGACTACTGGTCAATACGATCATTCCTGGGGAAAAAAAGAACAAAAAGAAAAAAAAGCAAATAAACACGCATCCGTGATCTTTCTTCTGGCAAAAAATACAAAATTCCACATTTTTGCAGATAGGAGCTTGAAACCTCTACTGTAGGGTTCTCTGATACGCTGAATCTGATGGTGTGATTTTATTAAGGTTCTATGACTTTTAAGGGGTGTTTTCCCCTTTTTTTAAAAAATGGCAAATTTTCTCAGGCACGAAGCTTTTGATGGGAAAGACTGAACTTGATGAAACTTACATATTTGAAATCCGCATAAAATCTTCCGTTACCACGAACTGTTTGAAAACGTGAAATTTAATAACCAAACTTTTTAGTTGAATATGGTCTTACCCTTAAAACGTCTGCCATTTGAGATTTAGTTGTTCAGTCAAATCAAATTTTTCGTACCTTGTATTGTTCGATCTTATAATACAATGTACTTGTCTGGAACTTTTTTGCATGTAGACAATGATCTTGCAGATTTTCTTGTTCCCTGCCTTCGCTCGGGAGTGCTAAACATGGTTAGGGGCAAATAATCTAACAGTTCCTGTGTTTTCCCCAAAATTTCTCCAAGTGCTCAATTTGATTTGGGTCAACTCTTGCTAAGCTTAAAGAGTCACACAACTGACCCCTGCTCCAAACCAAATAATCAGCGACAGCAGGACTCGAACCCTTGCACTTAAAGACACATTACTGCAAATCCAGCGCGTCAACCACTCGACTAGTACGACTCTAATATATTACAAGTTTTACTGAAAACAAAGTAGATTGTAATTGGAATTGTCGATTTCTCTAGTCTCTAAAAAAAAGGGAAAAAAGTCAGGACAACAATCGTCAGGCACTTACGGAGGAGGTAGCGGCTTTCCTAAAGTGTCAAAGTTCTCACAAGCTATAATCTATTAAATCCTCATTTAATGGGATGATTTCTGTTCTGTTTTCAAACTAAATTAGTCGGATTCTTCAAATTCGATCTGCGTTTTGACACATTAAAAACAATGAAGGAAGAAAAAAATGGTCAAAGGGCATTAGCAGAAAAAGTAGAAGTCGGAGATAAAATCTGTGCAAAGTAAAACTTTTCTAATTTAATTGTGAAAAATTGCTAAAATGAATAACTCCTCTTTGAAATTTGTTTAGAAATTTGAAGGAGTAGTCGATTGGGGTAATTTCTAAACAGTAGCGTTTCCGTTAGCGGTAATTTAAAATTCCAACAGTTTAAAAAGAGAAAATACCCTTTCAAATGCAACATTGAAATGGGGAGAGAAAATACTTTTTCGATTGCAGAAAAAAAAGATGAAAGAAACAACTCATTTATTATCGGGTTGCAGTAGAGGGCTTCATCAAAATCTCCTATTTTGAATTTTGGGACTTGTTACCTTTCATATTTAAGTGGGGAAACTATTGACAAGATCTGTAAAAATAGTGTTGAAAGGTCTAATTTGATATTTAATATTCAGTTTATATAGAAAGTGTTTCAAAATTTCTTAGAAAATTCCGAAAATCGCAGCAAGTAGAAAATAATCATTCTCATAGAGTAATTAGCAAGCACCGAAAGTAACGTTTTAACGAAATGAAAAAATAATATAATGCAAAAGGTTTTCATTATTACTCCTGATTTCTTTCTCGTCGTAGAAAAACATACAAAATATACATTTACCACATTAGAAAGACAAGGAACGCTCAAATGTTTATTTTCCTTTCGTAAACCTATCGGCTGTGAAGTGTTTTCAGACTAATGGCCTTGCAATGGATTTTTGATTGTTTTCCTTTGGCTGATTAAAGACGATTAGAGATCGTAACGTGATAGCTTTCAGCTGATTAATCATAATAGCTCTCGACGCAAAATTAACTACATCCACATGTTCTAGAACTTTTATTCGATGATTGATATATTTGAAGATTGGGCGTCGGAAATGGAACAAAACAGGTAGATATTTCCCGATTATACCTTCCAAGGTTTGCACATCGGTAAAAGCTTTGTCAAATTTGCACCCCATGATTCTTTACTCGATCATACATCCCCTTCACAAATTTTTCTTAGAAATACGATTACTGCCTATTATGTGTATAAACTTCCATTTTTGTTAAGATATGGAAATAGATTTTACCCTTTGTTTGGACACCAACAAGATTGCCCTGATTTAACCCGGGGTTGACTTGAATTTTAATTATGGGAAAAATTACGTACAGAACTGTGCAGATGAGTGAAAATTGAGGGGAGGGTTTCGTATTTTCTAAAGTCTATGATATTTCTTATACTAGGGGGGGGGGGCTTAAATACATCTTTAGGGTGCAAATATGCATAAATATATTTTACTATTGGTTTAAACTAGAAATAAATACAAACTAAAGATAGTTTGAACAGGTTTTCCTAATAAGGATTTCAGTTTCAGAACTAAAACCATTGCTAAACGTTAAACCTCCAGTTCAAAAGTTCAAGCCTAAAGATGCTGATATTGGTCATTAAAGTCGTTGTGACCCAAAAACTTAATATTCTTTTTAACGGATTTTACGCAAGATAACCAACCAGATTTTGGATGCCATATGTTGATCGTGCGAAATAAATTCATTTGATGCGATTTCAGCTTAAAATGGTTATAAAAATAATTAGGTTTTCAAAGGATGGGGGTGTTTTTCTCTAAAAAAAAGGAATAGTGAAACTTGTCTCCAAATACATGATAAAAGCAGCCATTGGAGTTAAGCTCTTTTTTAACACAGAGGTATCGGACATCAATATTCCTCTTGTTTTTGTTATTTATAATTTGTTATGTAATAATTACTCTTGTTCTCTTTAAGTAAAGCTAAATCTTACCTTCTTGTGGCTTATATTGAAATTATTTTCAGACCAAAAGTGGAATTGAATGTTCTGCTTTAAATATCTTTATCAAAATTGCATTTTATTTTAAATATTATTCTTTGTTACTTAATAAAGCAAGTAGATATAGCAATTTCCTTTTAAATGAACCCTTAAACAGCTCTCTGTGTTGGTCCAGATCCCCGCTAGCAGGAAGAAAAAAAGAAAGAAAAAAGAGGACACATCAGTGCTACCCATGCCAAAAATTTATTTCAGCTGTTGCTCAAGATGGGAGGCTTTAACTTTCTTTTATGATGTTGTTGACAATGGCAACCCAAGTGGTGTAGTTTTACCTTCGATCCAACACCATTTTAGAGGGTTTTCAGGCTGTCTTTAGAAATTCCCATAAATTTGTTTTCGGAATAAAGTTTCACCATTAGGATAAGCCTCAATTATAGTTACTATTTCTGAATCAGCTTTAAATAGCAATCTATTTTTACCATCAGGATGAATTATAATAATATTTTATATTCCTGGATCAGCTTTAAACAGCAATTTGTTTTTACCATTAGGATTAATCATAATCATAGTTACTATTCCTGAATCAGCTTTAAATAGCAATTACTTTTTACATTAGGATTAATCATAATCATCATTACTATTCCTGAATCAGCTTTAAACAGCAATTTGTTTTTACCATTAGGATTAATCATAATCATAGTTACTATTACTGAATCAGCTTTAAACAGCAATTTGTTTTTACCATTGGGATTAATCATAATCATAGTTACTATTCCTGAATTAGCTTTAAATAGCAATTTCTTTTTACATTAGGATTAATCATAATCATAGTTACTATTCCTGAATCAGCTTTAAATAGTAATTACTTTTTACATTAGGATTAATCATAATCATAGTTACTATTCCTGAATCAGCTTTAAATAGCAATTTCTTTTTACCATTAGGATTAATCATAATCGTAGTTACTATTCATGAATCAGTATTAAATAGTAATTACTTTTTACATTATGATTAATCATAATCATAGTTACTATTCCTGAATTAGCTTTAAATAGCAATTTCTTTTTACCATAGGATTAATCATAATCATAGTTACTATTACTGAATTAGCTTTAAATAGTAATTACTTTTTACATTATGATTAATCATAATCATAGTTACTATTCCTGAATCAGCTTTAAATTGCGATTTTTTTCACTTTACAGTTATAAAGTGTTTTAAATTTTGGGTTGTTATGAGCCCTGAGCCTTGAGCCTATGAGCCTAGGTTCATTCTTTGCTAGGTTACAGCTATTGTTGCAACCATGATAAATCAGACTGAAATTCTTTTTAATTTCTTTATTTGGTTCTAAACAATCGTTTACTAGATAAACAAAATATAATGATTAAAAGGACATTCCAGACTATTGAATCTATCAGTGGGTAAAAGAAGTTAAAAATTGTCTCCTGAAACTGCCTACTCTATATTTTCTGGGCTTGTGATAACAACTTCACTTCACTCCAAATATCACGAAGAAAAGAACTGTCAAGCAGGCAATCCTAGTAATCTTGAAACTATGGGAGGTAAATCTTCAGTTACAGGAGATACGAGAAGCGAAAATTCATCCTCATTTTCTGATTTTGAAAGAAGGATTTTCTAGAATAAATATAAAAAGCTTCTGAAATTATTCTTTTAAGACACTTTTTTTCTCAGTGGAAACAACCTTTAAATAAAAAAACTCTAGTTACTATCAATAGACTACATACTCTCTATTTTCCAGCCTTCCAATAACAATTTTACTTCATTTAGGGATCACAAGAAAAGAGCTGTCCAGCAGGTAATCCTAGCAATTTTCAAACTGTGGGAGCAAAATCTTGAGCTACGGAAGATACGGAAACAAAATTCATCCTCATATACTGATTTTAACAAAAGGATTTTGTAGATTGAACGTTAATAGCTTCTGAAATAATTCTTTTAAGACATTTTTCTTCTCTGTGGAAACAACTTTTATGACAGTTCGTGGTAACGAACTGTAAGTAAGGAGCGACGCGGCTTGATAGTAACCAAAACTCTGAAAAAAACCGAATTTTGATACCAATGGATATATCAAAAGAATTAGCTTATTATACTGATTGCAAATATATTTGATTCATTAGTTTAGTCTTACCCATCAAAGACTATTATCTGGAGAAAATGTTCCTGATTTTCGAAAAAAGGGGAACACCCCCTAAAATCCAAATAACCTTAATGAAAATTACACCATCAGATTCAGAGTATCAGAGAGCCATACTGTAGAGGTTTCAAACTCCTATCTGCAAAAATATGGATATTTGTTTTTATTTTTGCCAGATGATAGATCACGGATACGTGTTTATTTATTTTTTCTTAGGGATGATCGTATCAACTCAATGGTCTTCAGATATCGAGGGAGGACTCACTCGAATGTAAATTAAAAGTTCTAGTGCTATTTTTGAGTGACCGAAAAGATTGGAGATTGCCCCCTCTCACGCCGCGTTTTGCCCAAAATCGTCCGATAAAAATTTCGATAGCCATTTTGTTCAGCATATTTGAAATGCCGATAACTATTCCTTTGGAGATAACAAGACCTTTACTACCCCTGGGGAAAGGTCTTTACGGTATAAAAAATGCCCATTGTTTACTGATAATATTTTTTAATTGGAAGTATGCATACATTTATCGGGTGGGAGGAGCAAATTTTCTTCTGGGGAGATTCACAGGGGAAATATTTTCCATGTGGAGGGAAGTTTCCAGGGGGGGGTCGAACTTTTCAGGGATAATTTTACACCTGGGGAATCTGCCAGAATTCATAAAAGAAATTCTTTATATTTGGCTTACTTTCTCTTTGCCGAATCAATTTACGCGTGGACATGTCAAGGGTAATCGTCCAGGGTAAATTTTCATCGGGATTCTATTGTCTATTGGGTCTTAGCGTGAGAAGGGGGGATTTTTTCGTGGAATTTGAGCCAGATTTCTCGGCATTTTTTAAAAAAGATCGTAAATTAAATAAGAAAACAAGCTTTTTCAACTGAAAGAAAGGAGTAACATTAAAACTTACTACGAACAGTAATTATTACGTATATGAGGGTGGTTTTACTCTCCTCAATACCTCGCTCTTTACGCTAAAGTTTGAACTTTCCCCCCCAATTCTTCAATAACCACTCCTAAAATACAAGGTTTATTTAATAAGAATAATAAGAAGCTTTTTCAAAAGTACTAGAAAACCCTAGCCTTAAGAGTGAGGTATTGAGGAGGAGGCAATTCCCCTCATAAAAGTAATAATTTCTGTTCGTTTTAATTTTTAGTCTTGCTTCTTACTTTCAGGTGACAAAAGTTGTTTTGTATTTTATAAATGAAAAACACTGTAGTTACTACCAACAGAGTAAATATTTTTTTATTTTCTGGGCTTCCAAGAACAATTTTATTTCACTTAGAGAATGGAAAAAGAAATGCTGTCAAGCGGGTAATCCTAGCAATCTTGAAACTGTGGGAGCTAAATCTTCAGTTGCAGTAGATACGAGAAGCAAATTCGTCATCACATACTGATTTTAAATAAAGGATTTTGTAGATTAAATATGAAAAGCTTCTGAAATAATTCATTAAAGACGTTTATCTCTCTGCGGAAATAACCTTTAAATGAAAACTGCTGTAGTTATACACAATAGGGATAAACGGTAAAACATTAAGTTTTCCCGAGGCTTTTATATTAAATCATTTAGCACCATAGGCAGATGTAGGGCTCTTTTTGCAAGCTCCCTATTTCTCCCTGGTCAACTAGTGCAAGTAACCGCGAATAAAACTCGTCAAAAAAAAAAAAATAATAATAATAATTGACGCTTGATGTTTCTGGAAACTTTAATATCATATGTCTCAGAGAATATTCTACTTCCTATGATTTACTATCCTTATTGCTATGATTACTATACAATGATTGCTATACCAGGCACTTCCCAGGGCACTTCGTAACGAAAGAGTTGTCGTAGAAACTTTGAAAAAGGCTCATCCGATTGGAAATTGGAAGGGCTTGTGCCCTTTTTCACAGTCTAAAGGGTTTGGAAGACAACTACCAGCTTTTCCGCGCCCACCATTGAACCAAACCCATCCAATCAAAATTTTGAGACATCCATTTTGTTCAACGTATTTGAAAGATCTAGAAATTATATCTTGGAGGAGGACACTCCCCCCACAGTCCACAGGGAAAGGGTTGTCAATTATGCCCTGGGGGCATATAAGATTTTTATTGAAAGCGCTGTCGTAGAGACTTCAAAACAGGGCTAATTCAACTGGAAAATTCAAAGGGCTAGTGCCCTTTTTAATAGTCAAAAGTGATTGGAGGGCAACTAACCCCCTCTCACGCCCACCATTTCCCAAAAAATATCCAATAGAAATTTTGAGATTCAATCTCAAAATTTTGAACAGGGCAAGGGTTCGATTGAAAGATATCCAATCGAAATTTGAGATAGCCGTTTTATTCAACGTAGTTAAAAGTCCTGGAAATTAGGTCATTGAGAGTAACAAACCCCCCACAGCCCTCAGGGCGAGGGTTTGAAGTTATACCCTGGGTGTATATAAAGTTTTTATAGAAAGTGTTGTCGTAAAAACTTCAAAAAGGGCTCATTCGATTGGAAATTGAAATGGCTAGTGCCCTTTTTAATATTTGAAACTGATTGGAGGGCAACTAACACTTCTCACGCCCACCATTTCCCCAAACACATGCAATCAAAATGTTGAGATATCCATTTTGTTTAACGCAGTTGAAAGTTTTGGAAATTAGGTCTTTGAGGAATATACCCCCCTCAGAGCCCTCAGGGAAAGGGTTTTCAGTTATGCTCTGGGGGTATATAAGGTTCTTATAGAGCGCGATGAGGCAGAAACTTCAAATAGGGCTCATTTGATTGGAAATTGAAAGGGCTAGTGCCCTTTTTAATAGTCGAAAGTGACTGGAAGGCAGCTTACCCCCCTCTCACGCCCACCATTTTCCCAAACTAAACCAATCATAATTTTGATATAGCCATTTTGTTCAACTTAGATGAAAGTTCTAGGAATTATTTCTTTGAGGATGACAAACCCCCCACACCCCTCAGGGCAAGGGTTATAAGTTATGCCCTTAGGACATATAAGGTTTTCATAGAATACGTAGTCATAGAAACTTCAAAAAGGGATCATTCAATTCAAAGTTGAAGTAATGTTCCGGAAATTATTTCTTTGAGGATGACAAACCCCCCACACCCCTCAGGACAAGGGTTGTAAGTTATGCCCTTGGGGTATATAAGGTTTTTATAGAAAGTGTTGTCGTAAAAACTTCAAAAAGGGTTCATTCAATTGGAAATAGAAAGGGCTAGTGCTCTTTTTAATAGTCGATAGCGACTGGAGGGCAACTAATCCCCCTCTTACGCCCACCATTTCCCCAAACACATGCAATCGAAATTTTGAGATATCCATTTTGTTCAATGCAGTTGAAGTTTTTGGAAATTAGGTGTTTGAGGATAATAACACCCCCCCCCCCTCCACACTCCTCAGGGCATGAACTGTACGTTTTGCCCTTGGGCATATAAGGCCCTTATGAAAAGCCTTGTCTTAGAAACTTCAAAAAGGGCTCATTCGATTGGAAATTGAAAGGGCTAGTTTCCTTTTTAATAGTATAAAGTGATTTGACAGCAACTAACCCCCCTCTCACACCCACCATTTCCCAAAACACATCCAATCAAAATTTTTAGATAACCATTTTTTTCAACGTAGTTGAGAGTTAAAAAAAAAGTAGGTTTTGAGGATGAAAACCACCTCACAGCCGTCAGGATAAGGATTGTATATTATGCCCTGGGGGCATATAAGTTTTTTACAGAAAGCAGTGTTGAAGCAACTTAAAAAAGGGCTCATTTGATTGGAACTTGGTAGTGCTCTTATTAATAGTCGAAAGTGATTGAAGGACAACAAATCCCCCTATCGCGCCCACCATTTCCCCTAACACATCCAATCGAAATTTTGAGATAGCCATTTCGTTCAAGGTAGTTCAAAGGTCCAGAAATTATGTCTTTGAAAATGACAAACCCTCTACAGCCCCCAGGGCAAATGTTGTAAGTTATGCCCTGGAGGCATATAAGGTTTTTATAGAAAGCGTTGTCAAACTCCAAAAAGGGCTCATTCAATTAGGAATTGAGAGGGTTAGTGCCCTTAATAATAGTCAAAAGTGACTGGAGGGCGAATGCCCCCCACGCCCATCATTTCCCCAAACATGTCAGATCAACAATGTGATATAGCCATTTTGTTGAATGTAGTTAAAGGGTCCGGAAATTGTTTTTTCGAGTATGACACCCCCCCCCCCTCCACAGTCCTCAGGGCTAAGGTTGTAAGTTTTTCATGGGGGCATAAGTAGAACGGGGTCCTGAGCTCGTGACATGACCACGGGGTGTAGGGTTTTCTCACTGAGAATGAAAAAACAGGAATTTTCTCACTTGAAAAACCATGAATTTTGTCACATTTATGGTTGTTTTCATGGATGGTTATGGATGATTTATGGTTTTTGTCAGTGAGAATTTGAAAAAACAGGAATTTTGTCACATTTATGTCTGTTTTTATGGTTTTTGTCAGTGAGAATTTGAAAAACAGGAACTTTCTCACATTTTTGTATGTTTTTATGGTTTTCTCAGTGAGAATTTGAAAAAACAGGAATTTTCTCACTTGAAAAACCATGAATTTTGTCACTTGGAAAACCATAAACCACGTGGTCCTGTCATGAGTACCACCTGTGAACTTGATTTACATAAAGTTCGCTGAGAGCGTGCACTTACAACAACAACAACATCAACCTTGGAACACCTGTGCTGTCAACCTCAATTCACCTATCGTGAATCAATAATTCCCCTTAGAAACAACAAATTAATTTCCCCTTTCTTGACAGATCAATCAATCAATGACATCATCTGTCAGACTTTAAAAATTTTCGCCTAGAAACATTTCTCCAAGAATAGATCCAAATCATTAATGTCTTTGCCTCGGGAACAGTTCTACTGGTCGAACTCCAAAGGATATTAATAACCAAAGGCCATGGAAACACTTAGGCAAGAAACATCTTAGCGATGAATTGTTTTAGCGCGCGAAAAGGTTTCCTATTAATTTGAAATGCGTTAGCGCAGAGTTGCCAATAACAAAGGAACACGCTGAATTTACGTTTAGGGATTATTTGGGCAAAACCGTTTTAGACAGGTTATGGAACTATTTCGGCGAAACAGATAGAGACATTTTAAAAGAAGATTTTGAAGAGATTTTAGAAGAGAATTTAATGGTGAAACTCTGTGGTCGTTATAATACACAAGTTTCATTTGAACAGTGTTGTGAGGTCCTCTAACCCAACCCCAAAGGTTTCCAATCCTCCTACCCCAACCCCGAAGGAAGCCCCCGGTCCTCAAAGCCCCCCAAGCTCCCAAAGGCCCTCCACCGGTCCCCAAATGTCCCCCAGGCCCCCCAACTGCCCCCCCGGACACTCAAAGGCCTCCCAAGCTCCCAAAGGGTCACCGGCGCCCCAAAGGCCCACCCAGACCCCCAAATGCCATCCCCGGGCCCCCCAAAGGCCCATCGAGCTCCCAAAGGACCAACGGGGTCCCAAAGGCCCTCCACCGGTCCCCAAATGTCCCCCAGGCACCCAAAGGCCCTCCTGGCACCCCAAAGGCCCACCCAGACCCCCAAATGCCATCCCCAGGCCCCCCATCTGCCCCCCGGACACTCAAAGGCCCCCAAGCTCCCAAAGGACCACCAACCCTCAAGGGACCCACAGACCCCCAAATGCCATCCCCGGGCCCCCCAAAGGCCCATCGAGCTCCAAAAGGACCAACGGGGTCCCAAAGGCCCTCCACTGGTCCCCAAATGTCCCCCAGGCACCCAAAGGCCCTCCCTGTGCCCCAAAGGCCCTCCCCCGGACCCCAAAGGTCCCCCGAACCAGAGAAGCGCTGCCGGGATGCGCCGTGGCCCAGGAAAGCGCCGCAGGATGCGCCGCAGGGATGCGCCGTGGGTCAGGAAAGCGCCACAGGGGATGCGCCGCAGGGAGGCACCGCAGGAACGCGCCGCAGGATGCGCCGCAGGGATGTGCCGCAAAAAAAAAGTAAACTCAAAAGTAAAAATTTTGAAATGTTATCCCCCAAACGCCCTCCTCAGACCCCCAAAGGCCCACCCCCGGTCCCCAAAGATCCCCCCCAGCACCCAAACGCCCACCGGCCCTCCAGGGACCCACACACCCTCACAGGCTCTCCCCGCGCACCCGTCTTTCGTTGATGTGTGTTGTCTGAAACCTATGATTTGGGATGTGTAGTTTGCTACTTCAGGCTTTTCTGAGCTAAGGTTTCCTAGTATTTCCTAGGTGAATGTTGTCTGAAACCAATAGTTTGGGATGAGTAGTTTGCTATTTCTGGCTTTTATGAGCTAGGTTTCTTAGTCTTTCATAGGTGTGTGTTGAGTGAAACTTATGATTTGGGATGTGTAGTTTGCTATTTTCGACTTTTCTGAGCTGGATTTCTTAGCCTTTCATAGGTATGCGTTGTCAGAAAATTATGATTTGGGATGTATAGTTTGCTATTTCAGGCTTTTCTTAGCAAAGGTTTTCTAGTATTTCGTAGGTGAATGTTGTTTGAAACCAATAGTTTGGGATGAATAGTTTGCTATTTTTGACTTTTCTGAGCTAGGTTTCTTAGTCTTTCGTTTGTGTGTGTTGACTGAAACCGATGATTTGGGATATGTAGTTTGCTATTTTTGACTTTTCTGAGCTGGATTTCTTAGTCTTTCATAGGCGTGTGTTCTATGAAACCTATGATTTGGGATGGGTGGATTGCTACTTTTGACTTTTCTGAGCTGGATTTCTTAGCCTTTCATAGGTGTTTGTTGTCTGAAACCTATAGTTTGGGATGACTAGTTTGCTATTTTTGACTTTTCTGAGCTAGGTTTCTTAGCCGTTCATAGGTGAGTGTTGTCTGAAACTTATGATTTAGGATATGTAATTTGCTATTTCCGACTTTACATACCCTTATTTCTGATTCTTTCGTTGGTGTGTGTGGTCATAAACAGATTTTTTGTGTTTTGTGTGTTGCTATTTTTTTGACTTTTCTGAGCTGGATTTCTTAGCCATTCGTAGGTGTGTGTTGACTGAAACCTATGATTTGGGATGGTTAATTTGCTATTTTTGACTTTTCTGAGCTAGATTTCTTAGCCTATCATATGTGTGTCCTTTCAGAAAATTATGATTTGGGAGGTGTAGTTTGCTTTTTGGACTTTTCAGAGCTAGGATTCTTAGTCACTCATAGGTGTTTGTTGTCTGAAACTTCGAGTTTGGGATGAGTAGTTGTCTATTTCAGACTTTTCTGAGCTAAGGTTTCTTAGTATTTCGTAGGTGAATGTTGTCTGAAACTTATGATTTGGGATATGTAAATTACTATTTCGGGCTTTTCTGAGTTGGATTTCTTAGTCTTTCATAGGTGTGTAGTGTCTGAAACCTATGATTTGGGATGTGTAGTTTGCTATTTTCGACTTTTCTGAGCTAGGTTTCTTAGCCTTTCATAGGTATGTGTTGTCAGAACATTATGATTTGGGATGTGTAGTTTGCTATTTCAGGCTTTTCTGAGCTAAGGTTTTCTAGTATTTCGTAGGTGAATGTTGTCTGAAACCAATAGTTTGGGATGTGTAATTTGCTATTTCCGACTTTTCATAACCGGATTTCTTAGTCTTTCGTAGGTGTGTGGTGTCTGAAACCTATGATTTGGGATGTGTGGGTTGCTATTTCAGGCTTTTCTGAGTTGGATTTCTTAGTCTTTCATAGGTGTGTAGTGTCTGAAACCTATGATTTGGGGTGGGTGGATTGCTACTTTTGACTTTTCTGAGCTGGATTTCTTAACCTTTCATAGGTGTTTGTTGTCTGAAACATATAGTTTGGGATGACTAGTTTGCTATTTTTGACTTTTCTGAGCTAGGTTTCTTAGTCGTTCATAGGTGTGTGTTGTCTGAAACCTATGATTTGGGATATGTAATTTGCTATTTCTGACTTTTCATAACCGGATTTCTTAGTCTTTCGTAGGTGTGTGATGTCTGATACCTTTGATTTGGGTGTGTGTGGGTTGATATTTTTTGACTTTTCTGAGCAGGATTTCATAGCCATTCGTAGGTGTGTGTTGACTGAAACCTATGATTTGGGATGGTTAATTTGCTATTTTTGACTTTTCTGAGCTAGATTTCTTAGCCTTTCATAGGTGTGTCCTTTCAGAAAATTATGATTTGGGAAGCACACAAAAACTTACACATGCACACGAAAACTTACCTGCACACAAAAACTTAATTTCACACAAAAACTTACACACACACACACACACACACACAAAACTTACACACACAAACACACGAAAACTCACACACACACGCCCAAACTTACACACACACAAAAACTTACACACACACACACATACACACACACACACAAAAACATACAAATTAACAAAAAAAAAAACACACAAACACGCACAAAAAATAACACACACACACACTCACAAAACTTACACATACACACACGAAAACTTACACACACACGCAAAAACTTACACACACACAAAAACTTACACATGCACACGAAAACTTACACATACACACACACACGAAAACGTACAAACACACGCCAAAACTTACACACACACACACACACACAAACTGACACACACACACACTACACAAAAACTTACACATGCACACTAAAACTTACATGCACACAAAAACTTACATTCACACGAAAACTTACACACACACACACACGAGAACTTACACACACACACTCCAAAACTGACACACACACAAAAACTTACACACACACACACACACCCATACACAAAAACTTACACATGAACAAAAAAAACTCACACACACACACGCCAAAACTTACACACACACAAAAAATTACACACACACACACACACATACACAAAAACTTACAAATGAACACAAAAACTCACACACACACACGCACAAAAACTTACACACACACACACACACACAAAAAACTTACACACACACACACGAAAACTTACACACACACACCAAAACTTACACACACAAAAACTTACACACACACACACACACACACACACAAACTTACACACAAACACAAAAAACTTACACACACAAAAACTTACATACACACACACACACGCACACACAAACTAAAACAAACACACAAAAAACTTATATCCACACGCAAAAGCTTAGACACACAAAAAATAACACACACACACACAAACTTACACACACCCACAAAAACTTACACACACACACACAAAAACTAACACACACACACACAAAAACTTACACACACACACAAAAACTTACACACACACACTCCAAAACTTACACACACACAAAAACTTACACACACACACACACACACAGAAACTTACACATGCACACAAAAACTTAGATTCACACAAAAACTTACACACACACACACACGAAAACTTACACACACACGAAAAAACTTACACACACAAAAGCTAAGACACACAAAAACTTACACACACACACACACACACAAACACTAACACACACACGCAAAAACTTACACACACAAACAAACAAACATACACACACAAAAACTTACACACACACACACACACACAAAAACTAACACACACACTATAAAAAACAAACAAAAAAAAAAACTCAAAAAAACAAACACAAAAAAACAAATACACACACACACACACACACGAACAAAAACGCAAACACACAAAAACTTACACACACACACACGCAAAAAATAAAACACGAACAAAAACTTACACACACACACACACACACACACAAAAACCTACATATGCACACAAAAACTTACATGCACATAAAAACTTACATGCACACAAAAACTTACACACACGCGCAAAAACTTACACGCACACACAAAAACTTACACACACACACGACAACTTACACACACACACACACAAACACAAAAAAACACACGCCCACAAAAAAAAAAAAAAAAACACTAAAACACACACAAAAACTCACACAAACACACCCACACACACACACACACACACACACACACACACACACAAACACACACACACACACACACACACACACACACACACACACACACACACACACACACACACACACACACACACACACACACACACACACACACACACACACACACACACACACACACACACACACACACACACACACACACACACACACACACACACACACACACACACACACACACACACACACACACACACACACACACACACACACACACACACACACACACACACACACACACACACACACACACACACACACACACACACACACACACACACACACACACACACACACACACACACACACACACACACACACACACACACACACACACACACACACACACACACACACACACACACACACACACACACACACACACACACACACACACACACACACACACACACACACACACACACACACACACACACACACACCACACACATACACACACACACACAAAATAAGCTATGGCTAAGTTTGCTAAAGACAAGCTATTTTCTTGTGAAAACACACAAAATCAGAAAAAATGATCAATGTTCCTTTAGTACCTACGCAATTAGACTAAAAATGAAGATATCTATGCAGAGTTTCAACTATCTATGTCTAAGTTTGATAAAGAAAAGATAATTTATTGCGAAAAAACACAAAAACATAAAAAATGTTCAATTTTCACTTAATAACGCCCTTATTACACTAAAATGAAGATGTTTATTAAGAGTTTCAAGTATCAATGTTTATGTTTGCTAAAGACAAACTATTTTCTTGCGAAAACACACAAAATCAGAAACAATGATCAATGTTCCTGTAGTACCTACGCACTAAGACTAAAAAGAAGATATTTATGCAGAGTTTCAACTATCTATGGCTAAGTTTGTTAAAGACAAACTATTTTCTTGCGAAAACACACAAAATCAGAAAAAATGTTCAATGTTCCTTTAGTACCTACACAATTAGACTTAAATGAAGATATTTAAGCAGAGTTTCAACTAGCTATGGCTAAGTTTGCTAAAGACAAGCTATTTTCTTGTGAAAACACACAAAATGAGAAAAAATGTTCAATGCTCCTTTAGTACCTACACAATTAGACTAAAAATGAAGATATTTATGCAGAGTTTCAACTAACTATGGCTAAGTTTACTAAAGACAAGCTATTTTCTTGCGAAAACACACAAAATCAGAAAAAATGTTCAATGTTCCTTTAGTACCTACGCAATTAGACTTAAATGAAGATATTTATTCAGAGTTTCAACTAGCTATGGCTAAGTTTGCTAAAGACCAGCTATTTTCTTGTGAAAACACACAAAATCAGAAAAAATTATCAATGTTCCTTTACTACCTACGCAATTAGACTAAAAATGAAGATATTTATGCAGAGTTTCAACTAGCTATGGCTAAGTTTTCTAAAGACAAGCTATTTTCTTGTGAAAACACACAAAATCAGAAAAAATTATCTATTTTCATTTAGTACCCTCGCTATTAGTCTAGAAATGAAGATATCTATGCAGAGTTTCAACTAGCTAGGGCTAAGTTTGCTAAAGACAAGCTATTTTCTTGTGAAAAAACACAAAATCAGAAAAAATGATCAATGTTCCTTTAGTACCTACGCATTTAGACTAAAAATGAAGATATTTATGCAGAGTTTCAACTAGCTATGGCTAAGTTTGCTAAAGACAAGATATTTTCTTGTGAAAACACACAAAATCAGAAAAAAAGATCAATGTTCCTTTAGTACCTACGCAATTAGACTAAAAATGATGATATCTATGCAGAGTTTCAACTAGCTATGGCTAAGTTTACTAAAGACAAGCTATTTTCTTGCGAAAACAAACAAAATCAGAAAAAATGTTCAATGTTCCTTTAGTACCTACACAATTAGGCTTAAATGAAGATATTTATGCAGAGTTTCAACTAGCTATGGCTAAGTTTGCTAAAGACAAGCTATTTTCTTGTGAAAACACACAAAATCAGAAAAAATGATCAATGTTCCTTTAGTACCTACACAATTAGACTAAAAATGAAGATATTTATGCAGAGTTTCAACTAACTATAGCTAAGTTTACTAAAGACAAGCTATTTTCTTGCGAAAACACACAAAATCAGAAAAAATGTTCAATGTTCCTTTAGTACCTACGCAATTAGACTTAAATGAAGATATTTATGCACAGTTTCAACTAGCTATGGCTAAGTTTGCTAAAGACAAGCTATTTTCTTGTGAAAACACACAAAATCAGAAAAAATGATCAATGTTCCTTTAGTACCTAATCAAATAGAATAAAAATGAATATAATTATGAAGAGTTTATACTAGCTATGGCTAAGTTTGCTAAAGACAAGCTCTTTTCTTGTGAAAACACACAAAATCAGAAAAAATGATCAATGTTCCTTTAGTACCTTCGCAATTAGACTAGAAATGAAGATATCTATGCAGAGTTTCAACTAGCTAGGGCTAAGTTTGCTAAAGACAAGCTATTTTCTTGTGAAAACACACAAAATCAGAAAAAATGATCAATGTTCCTTTAGTACCTACGCAATTACACTAAAAATGAACATATTTATGCAGGGTTTCAACTAGCTATGGCTAAGTTTGCTAAAGACAAGCTATTTTCTTGTGAAAACACACAAAATCAGAAAAAATTATCAATGTTCCTTTAGTACCTACGCAATTAGACTAAAAATGAAGATATCTATGCAGAGTTTCAACTAGCTATGGCTAAGTTTGCTAAAGACAAGCTATTTTCTCGCGAAAACACACAAAATCAGAAAAAAAGTTCAATGTTCCTATAGTACATACACAACTAGGTTTACATGAAGATATTTATGCAGAGTTTCAACTAGCTATGGCTAAGTTTGCTAAAGACAAGCTATTTTCTTGCGAAAACACACAAAATCAGAAAAAAAATGTTCAATGTTCCTCTAGTACCTACGCAATTAGGCTGAAATGAAGATATATATGCAGAGTTTCAACTAGCTATGGCTAAGTTTGCTAAAGACAAGCAATTTTCTTGTGAAAACACACAAAATCAGAAAAATATTGTTAGGTTAGATTAAGTTAGATTAGGTTAGGTTAGCCTACGTACGCGCGCAGATAGGTTAGGTTAGGTTGGATTAAGTTAGGTTAGGTTAAGTTAGGTTAGGTTAGATTAAGTTAGGTTAGGTTAAGTTAGGTTAGGATAGGTTAGATTAAGTTAGGTTAGGCTAAGTTAGGTTAGGCTAGGTTAGCCTACGTACGCGCGCGTACGTAGGCTAACCTAGCCTAACCTAACTTAGCCTAATCTAACTTAATCTAACCTATCCTAACCTAACTTAACCTAACCTAACTTAATCTAACCTAACCTAACTTAACCTAACCTAACTTAATCAAACCTAACCTAACCTAACCTATATGCGCGCGTACGTAGGCAAACCTAACCTAATCTAACTTAATCTAACCTAACAATATTTTTTCTGATTTTGTGTGTTTCCGCAAGAAAATCCATAGCTAGTTGAAACTCTGCATATATATCTTCATTTCAGCCTAATTGCGTAGGTACTAGAGGAACATTGAACATTTTTTTCTGATTTTGTGTGTTTTCGCAAGAAAATCCATAGCTAGTTGAAACTCTGCATAAATATCTTCATTTAAGCCCAATTGTGCATGTACTAAAGTAACATTGAACTTTTTTTCTGATTTTGTGTTTTTTCGCAAGAAAATCCATAGCTAGTTGAAACTCTGCATAGATATCTTCATTTTTAGTCTAATTGCGTAGGTACTAAAGGAACATTGATCATTTTTTCTGATTTTGTGTGTTTTCACAAGAAAATCCATAGCTAGTTGAAACTCTGCATAAATATCTTCATTTTTAGTCTAATTGATTAGGTAATAAAGTAACCGTTATCATTTTTTCAGATTTTGTGTGTTTTCACAAGAAAATCCATAGATAGTTGAAACTCTGCATAAATATCTTCATTTAAGACTAATTGCGTAGGTACTAAAGGAACATTGAACATTTTTTCTGATTTTGTGTGTTTTTGCAAGAAAATAGCTTTTCTTTAGTAAACTTAGCTATAGTTAGTTGAAACTCTGCATAAATATCTTCATTTTTAGTCTAATTGTGTAGGTACTAAAGGAACATTGAACATTTTTTCTGATTTTGTGTGTTTTCTCAAGAAAATCCATAGCTAGTTGAATCTCTGCATAAATATCTTCATTTAAGTCTAATTGCGTAGGTACTAAAGGAACATTGAACATTTTTTCTGATTTTGTGTGTTTTCGCAAGAAAATAGCTTGTCTTTAACAAACTTAGCCATAGATTTTTAGTCTAATTGCGTAGGTACTAAAGGAACATTGATCATTTTTTCTGATTTTGTGTGTTTTCACAAGAAAATCCATAGCTAGTTGAAACTCTGCATACATATCTTGATTTTTAGTCTAATTGCGTAGGTACTAAAGGAAAATTGATCATTTTTTCTGATTTTGTATGTTTTCGCAAGAAAATAGCTTGTATTTAGCAAACTTAGCCATAGATAGTTGAAACTCTGCATAGATATCTTCATTTTTAGTCTAATTGCGTAGGTACTAAAGGAAAATTGATCATTTTTTCTGATTTTGTGTGTTTTCACAAGAAAATCCATAGCTTATTTTGTGTGTGGGTATGTGTGTGTGTGTGTGTGTGTGTGTGTGTGTGTGTGTGTGTGTGTGTGTGTGTGTGTGTGTGTGTGTGTGTGTGTGTGTGTGTGTGTGTGTGTGTGTGTGTGTGTGTGTGTGTGTGTGTGTGTGTGTGTGTGTGTGTGTGTGTGTGTGTGTGTGTGTGTGTGTGTGTGTGTGTGTGTGTGTGTGTGTGT
>NC_142794.1:25606687-25744187 GCF_049724085.1 Artemia sp. Qi Xiang Cuo | reverse complement strand
AGAAAAGTCAAAAATAGCAAATTAACCATCCCAAATCATAGATTTCAGTCAACACACACCTACGAATGACTATGAAATCCTGCTCAGAAAAGTCAAAAAATATCAACCCACACACCCCCAAATCAAAGGTTTCAGACATCACACACCTACGAAAGACTAAGAAATCCGGTTATGAAAAGTCAGAAATAGCAAATTACATATCCCAAATTATAGGTTTCAGACAACACTCACCTATGAACGACTAAGAAACCTAGCTCAGAAAAGTCAAAAATAGCAAACTAGTCATCCCAAACTATAGGTTTCAGACAACAAACACCTATGAAAGGCTAAGAAATCCAGCTCAGAAAAGTCAAAAGTAGCAATCCACCCACCCCAAATCATAGGTTTCAGACACTACACACCTATGAAAGACTAAGAAATCCAACTCAGAAAAGCCTGAAATAGCAACCAACACATCCCAAATCATAGGTTTCAGACACCACACACCTACGAAAGACTAAGAAATCCGGTTATGAAAAGTCGGAAATAGCAAATTAAACATCCCAAACTATTGGTTTCAGACAACATTCACCTACGAAATACTAGAAAACCTTAGCTCAGAAAATCCTGAAATAGCCAACTACACATCCCAAATCATAATGTTCTGACAACACATACATATGAAAGGCTAAGAAAACTAGCTCAGAAAAGTCGAAAATAGCAAACTACACATCCCAAATCATAGGTTTCAGACACTAAACACCTATGAAAGTCTAAGAAATCCAACTCAGAAAAGCCCGAAATAGTAATTTACATATCCCAAATCATAAGTTTCAGACAGCATTCACCTACGAAATACTAAGAAACCTTAGCTCAGAAAAGTCTGAAATAGCCAACTACTCATCCCAAACTCGAAGTTTCAGACAACAAACACCTATGAGTGACTAAGAATCCTAGCTCTGAAAAGTCCAAAAAGCAAACTACACCTCCCAAATCATAATTTTCTGAAAGGACACACATATGATAGGCTAAGAAATCTAGCTCAGAAAAGTCAAAAATAGCAAATTAACCATCCCAAATCATAGGTTTCAGTCAACACACACCTACGAATGGCTAAGAAATCCAGCTCAGAAAAGTCAAAAAAAATAGCAACCCACACACCCCAAATCATAGGTTTCAGACACCACACACCTACGAAAGACTAAGAAATCCGGTTATGAAAAGTCGGAAATAGCAAATTACATATCACAAATCATTAGTTTCAGACAACACTCACCTATCAACGGCTAAGAAACCTAGCTCAGAAAAGTCAAAAATAGCAAACTAGTCATCCCAAACTATAGGTTTCAGACAACAAACACCTATGAAAGGCTAAGAAATCCAGCTCAGAAAAGTCAAAAGTAGCAATCCACCCATCCCAAATCATAGGTTTCATAGAACACATGCCTATGAAAGACTAAGAAATCCAGCTCAGAAAAGTCAAAAATAGCAAACTACATATCCCAAATCATCGGTTTCAGTCAACACACACCAACGAAAGACTAAGAAACCTAGCTCAGAAAAGTCAAAAATAGCAAACTATTCATCCCAAACTATTGGTTTCAGACAACATTCACCTACGAAATACTAGAAAACCTTAGCTCAGAAAAGCCTGAAATAGCAAACTATACATCCCAAATCATAATTTTCTGACAACGCATACCTATGAAAGGCTAAGAAATCCAGCTCAGAAAAGTCGAAAATAGCAAACTACACATCCCAAATCATAGGTTTCAGACACCACACACCTATGAAAGACTAAGAAATCCAACTCAGAAAAGTCAAAAATAGCAAACTACATATCCCAAATCATCGGTTTCAGTCAACACACACCAACGAAAGACTAAGAAACCTTAGCTCAGAAAAGTCAAAAATAGGAAACTATTCATCCCAAACTATTGGTTTCAGACAACATTCACCTACGAAATACTAGAAAACCTTAGCTCAGAAAAGCCTGAAATAGCAAACTATACATCCCAAATCATAATTTTCTGACAACGCATACCTATGATAGGCTAAGAAATCCAGCTCAGAAAAGTCGAAAATAGCAAACTACACATCCCAAATCATAAGTTTCACTCAACACACACCTATGAAAGACTAAGAAACCTAGCTCATAAAAGCCAGAAATAGCAAACTACTCATCCCAAACTATTGGTTTCAGACAACATTCACCTAGGAAATACTAGGAAACCTTAGCTCAGAAAAGCCTGAAGTAGCAAACTACATATCCCAAATCATAGGTTTCAGACAACACACATCAACGAAAGACGGGTGCACGGGGAGAGCGTTTGAGGGTCTGTGGGTCCCTTGAGGGCCGGTGGTCCTTTGGGAGCTCGGGGGGACCTTTGGGGACCGGGGGAGGGCCTTTGGGGCTCTGAGGGGGGCGTTGGGGGGATAACATTTCGAAATTTTTACTTTTTAGTTTACTTTTTTTTTTGCGGCGCATCCCTGCGGCGCATCCTGCGGCGCTTTCCTGCGGTGCCTCCCTGCGGCGCATCCCCTGCGGCGCTTTCCAAACCCACGGCGCATCCCTGCGGCGCATCCCGCGGCGCTTTCCTGGCCCACGGCGCATCCCGGCGGTGCTTCTCTGGCCCGGGGGACCTTTGGGGGCCGGGGGAGGGCCGTTGGGGCACAGGGAGGGCCTCTGGGTGCCTGGGGGACCTTTGGGGACCGGTGGAGGGCCTTTGGGACCCCGTTGGTCCTTTGGGAGCTCGATGGGCCTTTGGGGGGCCCGGGGATGGCATTTGGGGGTCTGTGGGTCCCTTGAGGGTCGGTGGTCCTTTGGGAGCTTGGGGGGCCTTTGAGTGTCCGGGGGGCAGTTGGGGGGCTTGGGGATGGCATTTGGGGGTCTGGGTGGGCCTTTGGGGCGCCGGGAGGGCCTTTGGGTGCCTGGGGGACATTTGGGGACCGTTGGAGGGCCTTTGGGACCCCGTTGGTCCTTTGGGAGCTCGATGGGCCTTTGGGGGGCCCGGGGATGGCATTTGGGGCTCTGGGTGGGCTTTTGGGGTGCCGGTGACCCTTTGGGAGCTTGGGGGGCCTTTGAGTGTCCGGGGGGGCAGTTGGGGGGCCGGGGCGACTGGGGGGGCCCGGGGGAGGGCCGGTGGGAGCGGGGGCGCCCTGTGCCGCCGGGGGGCTTCCTTCGGGGTTGGGGTAGGAGGATTGGAACCCTTTGGGGTTGGGTTAGAGGACCTCACAACACTGTTCAAATGAAACTTGTGTATTATAACGACCAAAGAGTTTCACCTTTAAATTCTCTTCTAAAATCTCTTCAAAATCTTCTTTTAAAATGTCTCTATCTGTTTCGCCGAAATAGTTCCATAACCTGTCTAAAACGGTTTTGCCCAAATAATCCCTAAACGCAAATTCAGTGTGTTCCTTTGTTATTGGCAACTCTGCGCTAACGCATTTCAAATTAATAGGAAACCTTTTCGCGCGCTAAAACAATTCATCGCTAAGATGTTTCTTGCCTAATTGTTTCCATGGCCTTTGGTTATTAATATCCTTTGGAGTTCGACCAGTAGAACTGTTCCCGAGGCAAAGACATTAATGATTTGGATCTATTCCTGGAGAAATGTTTCTTGGCGAAAATTTTTAAAGTCTGACAGATGATGTCATTGATTGATTGATCTGTCAAGAAAGGGGAAATTAATTTGTTGTTTCTAAGGGGAATTATTGATTCACGATAGGTGAATTGAGGTCGACAGCACAGGTGTTCCAAGGTCGATGTTGTTATTGTTGTAAGTGCACGCTCTCAGCGAACTTTATGTAAATCAAGTTCACAGGTGGTACTCATGACAGGACCACGTGGTTTATGGTTTTCCAAGTGACAAAATTCATGGTTTTTCAAGTTAGAAAATTCCTGTTTTTTCAAATTCTCACTGAGAAAACCATAAAAACATACAAAAATGTGAGAAAGTTCCTGTTTTTCAAATTCTCACTGACAAAAACCATAAAAACAGACATAAATGTGACAAAATTCCTGTTTTTTCAAATTCTCACTGACAAAAACCATAAATCATCCATAACCATCCATGAAAACAACCATAAATGTGACAAAATTCATGGTTTTTCAAGTGAGAAAATTCCTGTTTTTTCATTCTCACTGAGAAAACCATAAACCACGTGGTCCTGTCACGAGCTCATGACCCCTCTCTACTGGCATATAAGGTTTTTATAGAACGCGTTGTCGTAGAAACTCCATAAAGGGCTCATTCAATTGGGAATTCTAGTTTTGGGATTGGGAAATTCAAGTTGAGATTTCTAGTGAATTTTTTAATATTCAAAAGCGATAGGAGGGTGAATGCCACCCCCCTCGCCTATCATTTCCCGTAAACACTTCCAATCAACATTTTCATATAGCTATTTTGTTGAACTCAGTTGAAGGGTCCGGGAATTATGTTTTTGAGTATGGCAATCCCCCCCAGAGCCCTCAGGGCTAAGATTGTAAGTTGTGCCCTGGGGGTATATTGAAATTGTTTTTTCGAGTAAGACACCCCCATCCCCCCCACAGTCCTCAGGGCTAAGGTTGTAAGTTATGCATGGGGGCATATAAGGTTTTTATAGAACGCGTTGTCGTAGAAACTCCATAAAGGGCTCATTCAATTGGGAATTCTAGTTTTGGGAGTGGGAAATTCAAGTTGAGATTTCTAGTGAATTTATTAATATTCAAAAGCGATAGGAGGGTGAATGCCACCCCCTTGCCTATCATTTCCCGTAAACACTTCCAATCAACATTTTGATGTAGCTATTTTGTTGAACGTAGTTGAAGGGTCCAGAAATTATGTTTATGATTATGACAACCCCCCTCTCACCACAGCCCTCAGGGCTAAGATTGTAAGTTGTGCCCTGGGGGCATATAATGTTTTTATAGAAAGCGTTGTCGTAAAAACATCAAAAAGAGGTCATTAGATCGGAAATTGAGAGGGCAATTGTCCTTTTTAATAGTCGAAATTAATTGGAGGGAGAATCACCCCCACCCCATGCCCATCATTTCCCCAAACATTTCCGATCAACATTTTGATATGGCCATTTTGTTCAACGTAGTTGAAGCGTCTGGAAATAATGTCTTCGAGGATGATAACCCTCTCTCCATAGCCCTCAGGACAAGGGTTCTAAGTTATGCCCTTGGGACATATAAGGTTTTTATAGAAAGTTTAGTCTTATAAACCTCGGAGGGGGGGGGGGTTGGATTGGTAATCAGACGCTCTAGTGATCTTTTTAAAATTCAAAGTGATCTGAGGACAACTACCCCAACCCCCCCCCCCACCCACCCCCCGCCCACACATGTCGCATTGTCCCTAAATGCATATAATAAAAATTTTGAAATAGCCATTCTATTCAAAATAGTCTATATATCATATAACAAGGCTTTTGGAGTTGAAAAAAAAAACAGAGATTAGGGGCAAGGGTTGTAAGTTATGTCCAGGGGGTGTTTAAGGTTTTTATGGAAGGGATGGTTGTTTAACTTTAGAAGAGGCTCAGTCTTTCTCCCTGAAAAATACTATGTCGATATAAAACGAAAAGAAACTAATTAAAAAACTTTTTCAACAAAATCAGTTTTTCAAAAAAAGTAAAGAACTCCAATAAACTAAAAATGAACAAAAATTTGATTTCAAATATATTTGATTTCAAATAATCATTCTAAAAATGATTTCAAATATATAAGTTTTATCAAGTTTAGTCCTACCTATCTAACGTTACGCGCCTGAGAAAATTTGGCTGATTTTCGAAAAAGGGGAAAAGACCCCCTAAAAGCTATAAAACCTTAATGAAAATCACAACCATCATATTCAGCGTATGAGAGAACCCTACTGCGGAGGTTTCAAGCTCCTAGCTACAAAAATGTGGAATTTTGCATTTTTTGCCAGAAGAAAGATCACGGATACGTGTTTATTTGTTTGTTTGTTTGTTTTGTTCCCCCCCCGAGGGGTGATTGTATTGACCCAGTGGTCCTAGAATATAGTGGGAGGGCTCATTCGAACGTAAATTAAAAGTTCTAGTGCCCTTTTTAAGTGACCAAAAAAATGGAGGGCAACTAGGCCCCCTCCCATGATCATTTTTTCCCAAAGTCATCCGATCAAAATTTTGAGATAGCCATTTTGTTCATAATAGTCGAAAATATGATAACTATGTCTTTTAGCATGACTTAATCCCCCGAAGTCCCCGGGGGGAGGGCTGAAAGTTATGAACTTTACCCAATGTTAACATATAGTACTGGTTATTGGGAAGTATACATACGTTTTCGGAGGGGATTTTTTATGGTGGTGGGGGAGGGGGGAGTGGGTCGGTGGTTATGTGGAAGGATCTTACCATGAAGGAAGTTTTCATGGGAGAAGGGATATTGCTATGAAGGGGGTGCCGGATTTCCCATCATTATTTAAATAAAGATCAGAAATTATATATAAAAAAACAAGTTTTTTAATTGAAAGAAAGGTGCAACATCAAAACTTAAAACGACAGAAAACATTAAGTTTAGGATTGGGTTCACCCCTCTTTCAATACCTTGCTCTTTAAGCCAAAGGTTATTCAGTACTTTAATAAGAGCTATTTATTATAATTAACGGGGTTTGTAATTAAGATGTCATTTTTAAAAAAATCAGTACAAAATTCTAACTATACCTTAAAGAGCAAGGTATTAACTAGGAGGCAAACCCTCTAATATACGTATTAAAAATATAAGAATATAGAGGTTCGTTACGTAAGTTAATTCATAAGTTACGTATATTTATTACTAATAAAAACGTTCGTAAATAAAATTAAGCAGGTTTCGAGAAAGCCATTTAACCAAATAAAAGTAAAATTAATATTAAAATTTTTGGTTAATTATTCATGTACGGTGAGCCAAAATCAAAACCTGCATTAATTCAAAAATGTTCAAAAATTAAATAAAGAAACAAGTTTTTTTTTAACTGAAAGTAAGGAACGACATTAAAACTTAAAAGAACAGAAATTATTCCGTATATGAAAGGGGCTGTCCCCCCCTCAACGCCTCGCTCTTTATGCTAAAGTTTGACTTTCTCACAACTCTATTTTTTTTAAACAATGAAACACTAAAGGGGGCCTAGTTGCCCTCCATTTTTTTTTGTCAGTTAAATAGGGCACCACAACTTTGAATTTCCGTTTGAATGAGCCCTCCTACGATATTCTAGGACCAGTAGGTCAATGCAATCACCCCTGGGGAAATAAAAAACATCAAATAAACCCGCATCTGTGATCTTTCCTCTGGCAAAAAAAATAAATACAAAATTCTACATTTTTGCAGATAGGAGCTTAAACCCTCTACAGTAGGGTTCTCTTATACGCTGAACCATATATATAAATATATACAAACACACACACACACACACACATACATATATATATATATATATATATATATATATATATATATATATATATATATATATATATATATATATATATATATATATATATATATATATATATATATATATATATATATATATATATATATATATATATATATATATATATATATATAGATATATATATACGACAAACTTTTTCATTGTTACGACAAACTGTCACGAGCCCTTTTCACTTTAAGGTTTTTAAATCTCACTTAGGAGCTAACATAATAGAACACAGAAAATGAAAATAAAGACAGAAAGTGTAAAAATGCCTTGCGAATAGAAAGAAGTCTTGTATCTTAATTAAAAGGAAAACAAAGTATATTTTCTTAGAATAGCGACGAAAAACATCTGGATTCTAAATTTTATTGTAGATAAACAGATAGCTTAGTAACCTCTCTGCATTTCTTCCTAGAAACTAACTGCGATGATTATCTAAAAATTACTTTTAAAAACAGGTAATAAACCCATTACTTGGAATGTTACAGTGGAGAGACTATTCACCTCTGAACCTGAGGTTTTCCTAGAAACAAATTCATTTTTCCTTGACCTAGTTTCATATTTAACCATATGGAATGCAGGCATAATTACACTTTTAAAGTTAACGCTTGGTATAGAAATATTTCATTTTAATATATATATATATATATATATATATATATATATATATATATATATATATATATATATATATATATATATATATATATATATATATATATATATATATATATATATATATATATATATATATATATATATATATATATATATATATATATATATATATATATATATATATATATATATATATATATATATATATATATATATATATATATATATATATATATATATATATATATATATATATATATATATATATATATATATATATATATATATATATATATATATATATATATATATATATATATGGATCCCCAATACCAGCTTATTATTTCTTCTGTGATACAAAATCCCATTAGATTTTCTAATTCATTGAACCTAAAAAACAAATACATACATCAAACATAAATATACATATCATGCATCAATATGTAGCCTACATTAAACAGTTAGATTTTTATGGTGATTATAAATATTTGACATTCGTCGAATTTAATGTGTCCCAGAAAAATTTACAAGTCTGAGAAGACATCCTGAATTTTCGAAAAAAGGTTAAAACACCAGTAAGAAAATGGGAAGAGAATCTAGATACAAATTAAACCAATAAATTCTGCATATCAGAAGACCCTGCTCAAGAGTTTCAAGCCCCTGCTAACAAAAATGTGAAATTCGTGTTTTCTCCAAGAGGGATGATCACAAATGCATTTTTTTTTCTCAGCTGAAGTTATATATATGTAAAGTGACCTAAGAACCATAGTTGCCAGGTTGCAGGCGCTTTTTTGAGTTGATTACGCATTGAGTTTTTCAAATTGGCGCATTGTGCCGATTTCGCGCATGTCAAAAAAATTCGGCGCAGAGTGGGCGAATTTTACCTTCACAACAACAATGACAAAACTCAAAATTTTAAAGGCTAGTGTTACTGACAACTTCTACTGACAGATTCAGGAATTTGTCTATAAAGACAGGTGGCATTTTCAGAACCCCGTAAGGATTCTCATATTGCATTCCAGGCTCCATGACGACCTAAATTTTAAATTATCCGCGTGAAAAACCAAATGGGAAAGCGGTCAAATTTTGATAAAAAAAAAATACAGTAAAGAGTGGGAAAAGCTGACCTTTGTTTGACATAGCTCAAGCAGCTTTTTTGTCGTAAGCTTTCTCGTCAGCAACCCCTTCGTCGAAAGAGTGATTTCTGTTATGAATCTTGTCAAGTACAAAATTCGAAACAGGATACACCTTAAAATGCTTAACTCTTCTGTGACCATCCGACTTAGGCTAAATTACCAAGGAAAGTGCTGCAGAGACTTTGATCCTACACCCGCTATGCTGAATAGATTTACCATTGCCATGTATGACATCAAAAACCCATCAAATGACAATGAGAATGAAGATAAAACTCTTGGGGAAATCTCGGGCGATATAGAAGGAGGGTTTGCTGTTTAACTTTGAAAATGATCTTGAATACTAGTCGAAGATAAATACAATATATGATTAAAAAATGCACAAAACTAATTCAAGTTCATTAAAAGGAAAACAAAAATAAAATAGCAATTGAAACTGTTGAAGGACCTTGCCAAGTACATTTTTGTCTCATATATATGTCTTTGGCTTCTGTTTCATGACAAAATGTCAGAACATTGTCTTTAACCTACAATTTTATAGATAGTTGCATTTACGTATAACGGCTGGTCTAATTTCTTATCTTTGACTTGGTCGTTCTTGTGGTTCTAATTTTCATAATTCGTTCTAATTGTTATAATTTTGAAAGCTACGAAACATTTTGTTCTCATAACTAAGTTTGAGAATCTATATGTTTTGATGCTTAGAATTACAATCATAGGCAGCGCAATAGCACTGCCTAAGTAAAGAACGATGTTGGCACAATGTATTATTTATTTTTGGTCTTAGACCAGGGCACTTCGTGTCGAAGGAGTTATCGTAGAAACTTCAAAAATAGCTCATTCCATTGGAAATTGGAGTGGCTTCTGCCCTTTTTCATAGTCGAAAGTGGTTGGAAAGCTACTAACACCCCTTCCACGCCCACCATTTCCCCAAACACATCCAATCAAAACTTTGAGATAGCCATTTTGTATAGCGTAGTTGATTTTCAGATAGAAATTATGTTTTTGAGGATGACACTCCCCCACAGCACTCAGGGCAAGGGTTGTAAGTTACGCCTGGGGGCATATAAGGTTTTTTTTATAGAAAGAGTTGTCATAGAAACTTTAAAAAGCACTCATTTGATTGGAAATTGACATGGCTAGTGCCCTTTTTAATAGTTGAGTGATTGGAAGGCAACTAACACCCCTTCCACGCCCACCATTTCTCCAAACCCATCCAATCAAGGTTTTGAGATAGCTATTTTGCTCAAAGTAGTTGAAAGGTCCGGAAATTATTTCTTGTAGATAACACTCCCCCCACAGCCCTCAAGGTAAGGGTTGCAAGTTATGCCCTGGGGGCATATAAGGTTTTTAGTGAAAGCTTTGTCGTAGAAACTTGAAAAAGGACTCGTTCGATTGGAATCTCAAAGGGCTAGTGCCCTTTTTAATAGTCGAAAGTGATTTAACGGCACCTAACCCCCCTCTCTCGCTCACCTAATCCCCAAACACATCCAATCAAAATTTTTAGATAGCCATTTTGTTCAACGTAGTTAAATGTTTTGAAAACTAGGTCTTTGAGGATGATAACCCCCTCAGAGCTCTCGGGGCAAGGTTTTTAAGTTATGCCCTGGGGGATATAAGGTTTTTATAGATAGTGATGTTGTAGGAACTTTAAAAAGGACTCATTCGACTGGAAATTAGAAGGGCTTGTACACTTTTTAATAGTCAAAAGTGATTGGAGGATAACTAACACCCCTCGCACACCCACAATTACCCCAAACACATCCAATAAAAGTTTTGAGATAGCCATTTTGTTCGACGTAGTTAAAAAGTCTGGAAATTATGTTTTGAAGATGATACTCCCCCCACAGCCCTCAGGGCAAGGGTCGTAAGTTATGCCCAGGGGGCATATCAGTTTTTTTTTAGAAAGTATTGTTGCAGAAACTTCAAAAAGGAATCATTCGATTTGAAATTGAAACGGCTAGTGCCCTTTTTAATAGTCGAAAGTGATTGGATGGCAAGTTACCCCCCTCTCACGCCCACCATTTCCCTAAACACATCCAATAAAAATTTTGAGATAGTAATCCTGTTCAACGTAGTCGAAAGGTCCGGAAATTATGTCTTTAAGGATGACGACCCCCTCATAGCCCTCAGGGCAAGGGTTGTAAGTTATTTCCTGGGGCATATAAGGTTTTTATAGGAAGCATTGTCGTAGAAACTTCAAAAAGTGCTCATTTTATTGGATATTTCAAGGGCTAGTGCCCTTTTTAATAGTTGGAAGTGATTGGAGGGCAACTAGCCCCCCTCTCACGCCCACCATTTCCCCAAACACATCCCATCAAAATTTTGAGATAGCAATTTTCTTCAACGTAGTTGAAAGTTCTGGAAATTAGGTCTTTGAGGATGACACCCCCCCAGACCCTCAGGGCAAGGGTTGTAAGTTATGCCCTAGGAGTATATAAGGTTTGTTTTTGAAAGTCTTGCCGTAGAAACTTCAAAAGGGCTCAATCATTTAGAAATTGAAAGGGATAATGCCATTTTTAATAGTCGAGAGTGATTGGAAGGCTTGACATTTTTATAGAAAAGATCGATGTGGGTACAATGTGTTATTATATTGTACTTAGGAACTTCGAAAAGGGCTCATTCGATTGAAAATACAAAGGGCGATTAAAAATAGAAATCTCTCAATGAAGACTCAATGCTAACAATTTTGATTTCTAGTATTCTGAAAAGCAAAATTCACACTATATGGTAACATTGTTTCTGAATTTTTTTTTTTTTTTTTTTTTTTTCATTCATCCCTGCAAGATCTAATTTACCCTGAATTTCGAAGTCCACCCAAAAAGTATATAGCGAAAATGCGCTGAGGGTGCATTTTCGCTTCCCTTGGTGCGCTATCTAAAGTCAGGCACCTGACATCACTGCTAAGAATTTCAGAACAAGTGATTCGAACGGAAATCAAAAGTTTTTAGTGCAGTTTCAAGTGGTAGAAGAGATTGTACCACAATGAATTGGCATTTTCCATATTTGTTTTTGCATAAAACAATTATTTCAGCCTAAAGACGATCATAAAGCTATTGAGTGAAATTCCTGAAATATTCAATCGAACTAAAACTATTGAAGAGCTATATATTGAGCTGCCTAGTCTTAGAGGCAGTAACGCCACGCAGTGGCACATTCGTTCCTAAGGATGCACATGATATATGCTAAATAAACGGCTAATACAGACTTTTATTTTGAAGCTTTATAAGATGATTCATTTCGCGCTAGGTTAGATTGCGTACTGTGATGCATAATTGCGCATCAGCTATGATGCATCTTGAGTTAGAATATCGATTTTTACTTTCATTGGAGAAGTTCGACTTTTTTGAATCCAAAAAAAAGAACAACCCAATATAGGTCAAAACGAAGTTTTCATCTGAAAAAAAAAATAGATAAAAAAGACAAATGGTATCTTGAAAGTGGCTGATAATTCTAACGCTTCAGCTCTTTTGGTTTCCTGATCAGATTTAGTTTGGCTAACATTAGCTTATGCTTGTTTATTTTATTTTTCAGTTGGTAAAACTATATTCTTTCTCCTGGGCATTTGGTTTGTTCATGTGCAAATTCATTCACTATTTGCAAATGTATTCAGCTATTTGCTCAGTCCTAACGCTAACTGCATTAAGCCTGGAAAGGTAAGAGTAACTTATACTCCTTTTTTTTTCTGTGTCAAACTTTTTGATGTTCTAAATGCGGAATTCATTAGTGTTCTCTACAGAATAAAATAGCAGCTAAACGGAGGTAACGAGCTTTGTGGTAATACTATCCGGAGTGAAAAAGAACAGTTACGTCTAAAGAAGAAAGCAGTAAAATTAAAGCGCAATATATTTTAACATGAAATATATATAATTTTTCAGCATGATAATTCTACCATAAATGTAAAAATTTAAATAAAAATTGTGAAATAAATGAAAGCCGAGTGAAGATGAAGAAACAGAAACTAGAACTTCGATATAGAAGTTCTGATAAAGTAGCTTGTACTTTTTGTGGCTGATAGGTTAGATTTAGCGGAAATTAATTTTTTTGTATTTGTAATAGATTCAAATCTTTGTATTCAGATGACTTGTATATTCTGCCTCCCCGTATGGAATATAGATTCATGATCTTATGTTCACAAATTTTTAGACAAAATATCATTTCGCCGCCTCGTTTGTCTCTACTGTGAACAATCATTAGGAAAGTAATGAATTTTCCCCCCAGTTCTTTAAAACTACTTTTAACGGAGGATTCAACGTGTATCAAAATATATGAGTTCTTATTTAATAATCTTTCTCAGTTCTTCTTTCTCAGTTCTCTCATAATAACCTTCCTTAGTGGATGTGACAGTATTGACTGCATAGACTTACGACGATATGAATTTTGAATAACAGAAAATATTATAAAAATATAATTAAATTTTTGTGAAATTCCATAGAATTTTAAAATATTAATTCCTAAAATTAAAGACCATTGTTAATAGATTTCCCTTTGAAAATTGTTCCAAAGCATCGAAGAAGTTACTACGTAACTATGATAATAAAGCTTGTTGAAATTAGATTGCAATTACTAGCAATTACTGCAATTACTAGCTTGTTGAAACTAGTGTAATATGCAATTACTTGGTTGTCACATGTCTCTTTACAGAATTAATTACAAAAATAAAATCCAAAAAAGAAGTTCTTCAAAGAAACGTAAAGACCACATTAAACTTAAGATCAGCAGAAATTAAATCCTGTAATAATTCACACTCAAAACGAGGAAAAATTACTGTTAAGGAATAAACGAAACCCAAAACGAACAGAGATTAAATAAACAATCAGAGCAAACAGACACACAACAGGTACAAATATAAATGAATGAAAAATTTTGAAACGAGTAAATGTTAAATTAAATATGCAAATCAAGCTTGAAAAGAACAAAGATTACTACAAACAAAAGTTTGGCTACTGCCCATTTACTAGATGTAAAAGACTAAACCCTAGTCACTTGCTCTTTATTGAAAACGAATTCTATTACAAATATATGCTTTTGCACTTACAACATTGAAAAAAAAATACAGTGAAATAGATTATTAAATTGCTGAGCTTAAAGTATTTAATTTCATTATAAATCAAACATTCAGTTTCATTTTATTAGTTCTTTCCAGGGACTGTTCAAGACGCTTAGAGTTTTCAAACGTTTCTAATATTACCATTATTTTCTTTTGTACTTATTACAACATTGAAAAAAACATTACAGTGAAATAGAATGTTGAATTGATGAGCTTTAAAATATTCAGTTTAATTTTATTAGTTCTTCCAAGAATGTTCAAGAAGCATGTAGTTTTCAGTAAAGGGTCGATGACGCAGTACGACAAGGCTAACGTATCTCACGACGGTCTAAACCCAGCTCACGTTCCCTGTAAAGGGAGGGGGTGAACAATTGCACACTTGGCGAATACTACTTCACAATCAAACAGGTCGTGATAACAAACTATAAGTAAGAAGGGACCCGGCTCTATAGTAACCGAAACTCTAAAAAACTAAATTTTTATACCAATAGATATATCAAAAGAATTGGCTTTTTATGTTTATTTCAAATATATAAATTTAATTAAGTTTAGTCTAACTGATTAAAGGTTACAAGCCTGATAAAATTGTCCTGCTTTTAAAAAAAAGGGATAAACAGCCTCTAAAAGCTAAGTGATCTCAATGAATTCAAATCATCAGATTCAGCGTATCAGAGACCTCTACTGTATAGGTTTGAAGCTCCTATCTTAAAAAAATGTGGAATTTTGCTTTTTTTGCCAGAAGAATGATCGCGAATGCGTGGTTTTTTTTCCAGGGGTGATCATATCGACCCAGTGGTCCTAGAATATTGGGAGACGGCTCATTCGAACGTAAATTAAAAGTACCATTGCCATTTTTAAATGACCAAAAAACTTGGAGGGCAACTAGGCTCCCTCCTTCGCCCCTTTTTTCCCAAAATCGTCCGATTAAAATTTAGAGATAGCCATTTTGTTCTACATAGTTGAAGGGCCCAATAACTATGCCTTTGGGTATAAAACGATCCCCCACAGCCCCAGGGGAAATGTGTTTAAGTTATAAAATTTGCCCATTGTTTGCGCATAGTATTTGTTAACGGGATGTAGGCATACATTTTCTGCTGGGGGGTTTTCCACTGGGGAATCTATGGGGAGGGAAGTTTACAGGGAGTGAACTTGTCAGGGGAAGTTAAACACTGTGGGAATTTGCTAGAATCGGGCATTGAATTGTCTAGAGGATATTTCCGTAGGGAAGGGGTTTCTCCGTGGAGGTGGGGCCAGATTTCCTGGCATTATTTAAAAAAAGATCAGAAATTAAATAAAAAAAAACAAGTTTTTTCAACTGAAAGTAGGGAGCAACAATAAAATTTAAAACGAACAGAAATTATTGGGTATATAGTTATATAAATAATTATATAATTATTACGTATATATACGTATATCAGATACTAAACTCAGTATGAGTTTAGTATCTGAACTAAAAGGAACTAACTTATGAACCTAATCGGATTATCTTTTGTACTGTACTGTTTTAGATTGCGCAATTAACTTGCGGATTTAATTGTGAGAGACTGTTCACTTCATACAAAGTGAGTTATTATTTATCATTGTGAATAATTTAGTTCCATAACTGAATATTTACTTTTGGTCAAGTAACCTTGAATTAAGCCTGATTAACAGTTCGTGAATCTGCAGTGTCTCGTCAGAATAAATGTCGGGAAAAAAACAGCCCCTAAGGCTACCACCCGAGATAGACACTCCCACTGAAACTCTTGGCCAGTCACCCTTCCAACATACTTCTAAAACTCTTTCTAGAACCCCCCCCCCAACTACACGGTCCAAAACAGTAAGCCACTTGTCAGAAATTCAGGCCTTAGCCGCAACTAACTCTAATGAAAGAGGTCAGACGCCTGGCAAAAAGAGGAAAAAGGATGAACCTAGTTCACCAGTGATAGTGCAACCCCTCTATTCAAGTCTCCCAGAAACTAGCACTACCAATTACCCCAATTATTATACTGTCTCAATCAAGAAAACCAATGGCCAACCCTTTTCAAAAGATCGAATAATGCAAATTAGGAAAGCTGTCTTTCTGATCGCCAAGGTAAATTTTGAACTTGTTTTCAAGCAGGACGAGTCTATTGATATTTACTTTACGTCTTGTCAGGCGGCAGACCATGTCCTGTCAAAATTCAAAGAAAAAATTCTTGATGACTCGAAAATTTTAGCCACAAAAAAGATGTGGAAAAGTTACACAAGTATTTGCTTTATGGTGTTGATACCAGTGTAAAAGTGGAGGAAATACAAACTGAACTAATAAATTCTTCAGGCCCTCTCATAAATCCTTCAACTGCAATAAGGCAAAGTTTCAACAATGAAAGAGTCTTTCGCCCAAGCCGTTCAATCCTCATTTCCTGCAACACTGAGCTAAACAGAGAAATATTCTTGTACGGTATTTCTCTTTTTTACAAGCCTAAATTATAAGCCTAAGCACTACAATGCTCCACTTGTCTGGCCCACGGCCACAGCAAAAACAGTCCCATCTGTCTTGCCTTAAGTGTGGGAAAACAGGCCACACAATTAGTGAATGCCCTGAGTAAGACCCTTTCTGCAGAAATTGTAACCGTAAGGGACACACAGCCCTCCAAAAACAATCTTGCCCTGCTCAACAAAAGCGAGTCTTTTGTTGAGCAGTCTTTTTGAGTCTTTTATTGAACTCAACAAAAGAATTCGTAGAATTCTTTTCTCATGGTCCGGCTCTTATCTCTCTGGTAGAGTACAGAGTGTGAGTCTGGGCGGCGTGACTTCGTATCCCCTACCTGTCCGGAGGGGCGTCCCGTAGGGCTCCGCTCTTGGTCCAATACTTTTTCTCCTTAATATTAATGATTTGGTTACAGACCTGGTTCCATCAGTGCACCCAGTACTTTTTGCTGACGATAGCAACTTTTTCATCACCGGCCCTAATTTAACATCCGTCGTCACCTCTACTCAAATCCTTTTGAATAGAGTACAGGAGTGGTGTCTCTTTAACTGCATGACCATTAACAGCAAGAAAAGTCAGGTTGTATTATTTCGAACCCCTTACAAAAAAAATGAAGATCAGCAAGCACTTGGCCTTAAATATTCCACCAGTCTCCTCCCGCAGGTCGAAGTTGCCAAGTTTCTTGGTGTCCACACTGACTCCTCCCTATCATTTGCAATAAATGTTTCCTACATCAGAGCCATAATCTTGCGACAGGTAAGCATGATTAATCGCGTGAATAATTTTCTTCCTCCTGATATCCTTGTCACCCTTTATTACTCTTTTATTTACCCATATATCTCATACTGCAGATCTGTTTGGGGCAACACTTATCCTTCAATTACCAATAAATTAAAATCTGCCCAAAACTGTGCCATCAAAGCAGTTTTTCGGCTGCCCCGCCTATATCCCACCCAGGACTTCCGATTTTGGTATTATCCCTTTTGAACAAATCATTAAAAAATTAAATCTATCCCTTGCACACTCGGCTTACCATAAAAATCTTCCTACCTAATTATTATCTTATTTTAATTGTAATAATTCTGAAGGCCTCTGTCTCCGTTCATCCAACCTTTCCTTTATCGTCCCCAAGAGTGTCTGTAGCTCCGCCCAGTGATCCCCCAATTAGAAATCTATACTTCAGTGGAATATAATACCCTCCAGTGGCGAGCTATCCACAAGTTTTCGCACGCTGTATAACAATGTTACTAAACTTTGATATTATAATTCTCTAAATTTTTAATCAATTTGCTTTAATTTGCCCTTTTTTTCTCTTTCTTTTTTCTTTTTTTTCTCTCATCTTCATTTTCAATTTTTGTTATTATGGTCCTCAACAAGTTCGCTTCCAGGATCTTTATTATTATTGGTGTTATGTTTCATTTTTATTTGAATAAATTGAATTGAATTGAAAAAAAGTAGGTTGCCCCCTCCCCAACACCTCGCTCTTTATGCTAAAGTTTGAACTTTGTCCCAATTCTTTAATAATGACTCCTGAAACACAAGGGCCGTTTAATTATAACAATAAAACCCTTTTTTAAAAGTTCGGAAAAACATTAGCATCAGAAGTGAAGTGTTAAGGAAGACGCAACTCTCTTTATATACGTAGTAATTTATGTTGGAGTTAAATTTTAATGCTTCTACTTACTTTCAGTTACTCCTTACTGTTCAGTTGTTTTTTTATTTAATGACAAGAAGAGCCGACATTAAAGGATCAAAATGCGACGTCGCTATGAACGCTTGGTCGCCAGTCTGGTGGCGCCAGAAGCCAGTTATCCCTGTGGTAACTTGTCTGACACTTCTTGCTTAAGACTCTTAAAGCCAAAAGGATCGATAAGCCGTGTCAATAATACCTAATCATTTTTCTTTATTAATTTCAGATACTACGCCATCCTCCATCCTTTGCGCGCAAAAACATTGTGTACAACATCCCATACAAGGAGAATGATAGTCGGAATTTGGTTGATTTCACTTTTTCTAGCTCTGCCAACTTGGTATATTCAGGTAATACTTTCATTTGGAGACAATTGGCACTTGTAGCCTGAGCTTCGACCCAGCTCGTAGACAACCCAGTCCCTATGATAATAATAATAGATTTTTAATGCTATTCAGACTTCTAAATTATTTTCAAATTTCATTATAGAAATATAAAGGCCAAATTTCCCATTGATAGATTTTGGCTTACACTTATTTCACGACAGCAAAGTTCTCTGGAGAAGAAAGGGGTTTCAAGATGTTGGGCTAATTCCTAAAAAAAGGATTTAAGAAAATTAATTTTCGACTATTTCATCTAGCTATAGTGAAGACATTACACACAATCCGTGAAGAAAACAACTATAAGATTTTTAATCAAGTTAATAGTGCACCTCATATGAGTGCACCTCATTTCACTGAAAAAATCACCCAGGAAAGGCAACTCTCAGAACTTGACTCCCAGTTCGTTCCAAGAATGATCAGCATTACAGCAAGCCAAGTAGATTAGATAATAAGAACACTTAAATAACAGATGTCTGTACCATCTAGATAGCTTAGTTTCTTCATTTTAGAGCTCAATTTTTTGCTATTCACTAATAGTTTTGTTATTAATTAATAACATTAATTCAGAATTTATTTATTAATTCGGTAAATTAATTCAGAAATTCATTGACAAACTTTTGCACCATTAAATTTTGGAATTTAGAAATCTAGCCCGAGGTTAATTGTCAGCTTAAGGTCGGTAATTAAGGTCATCAGCTTTTTATGATAGAACTAAAGAGACACTCAGATAACAGATATCATTCTGTAAAGCCCATTTCTTTGCAAGAATAATCCTCTTTCACATTAGACATTTATGACACTATTAATTTCGATGGAAACCATAAAGCATATGACAAAAGTTTCGCTTCTAATTATTATTAAACCTACTTTTAGTGAGGCTTGACTCGGGAAGAGATGCACAATCGTCTGAATTTTCGTCTCGAAAACTTGCTGTTTTCAAACAGTTCGTGGTAACGAACTGTAAAAAAGGAGCGACCCGGCTCAATAGTTACCGAAACTCTAAAACACGGAATTTTGATACCAATAGATACATAAAAAAAAATAAGATTTGTTTGCTGATTTCAAATATATAAGTTTAATTAAGTTTAGTCTTACCCAAAAAAGGCAAGCGCCTGAGAAAATGTGCCTTATTTTCAAAAAAGGGGGGAGCAACCCCTAAAAGTCATAGAATCTTAACGAAAATACCACCATCAGATTCAGCGTATCAGAAAACCCTACTGTAGAGGTTTTAAGCTCGTATCTGCAAAAATGTGGAATTTTGCATTTTTTTTTGCCTGAAGAAAGATCACGGATGCGTGTTTATTTGTTTTTTTTTCCAGGGGTGATCGTTTCGATCCAGTGGTCATAGAAATATCGTGAGAGGGCTCTTTCGAACGAAAATTAAAAGTTCTAGTGGCCTTTTAAGTGACCAAAAAATTTGGAGGGCAGCTAAGCCCCCTCCCATGCTCATTTTCTTCCCAAAGACACTTGATCGAAATTTTAAGATAGCCATTTTGTTCAGCATAGTAAAAAAATCTAAAAACTATGTCTCTAAGGATGACTTAATCCCCTACAGTCCCCAGAGGAAGGGCTACAAGTTTCGAACTTTGCCCATTGTATACATATAGTATAGGTTATTGCGAAATATACAGACATTTTCAGGGGGGACTTTTTCTGGTAGGGGGGGGGCTGGGGGACAGGTTTACATGGGAGGATCTTTCTATGGAAGAATTTTTCCTGGGGGAAGGGAATATTCCATGAAGAGGGTGCCGGATTTCCCAGTATTATTTAAAAAACCATCAGAGATTAAATTTAAAAAAACAAGTTTTTTCAACTGAAAGTAAGGAGCAACATTAAAACTTAAAACGAACAGAAATTATTGCGTATATTAGGGGGTTCGCCCAGTCGTCAGTAACCTCGGTCTTAACGCTAAAGTTTTTCTTAGTACTGTCAAAAGAGCTGTTCATTTTAATTAAACGGCCTTTGTGATTAAGGAGACATTCTTAAAGAATCGGAACACTATTTGTACTTCAGTGTAAAGAGCGAGGTATTGACTAGGGGGCGAACCCCCTAATATACGTAATGAAAATATACGGATATAGAAGTTGGTTATGTAAGTTAATTCGTTAATTACGTCAGAACAAAATTTCGAGAAAGCCATTTAGCCAAAAAAGAAGTAAAATGAATATGTAAATTTTGTTTTAATTATTCATGTACGGCGAGCCAAAATATAAGCTGCATTAACTGAAAAACGTTAAGAAATTTAAATAAAAAAACAAGTTTTTTTTAACTGAAGGTAAGGAGCGACATTAAAACTTAAAGCGAGCAGAAATTATTCCGTATACGATAGGGGTTGCCCCCTCCTTTAGCGTAAAGAGCGAGGCGTTGAGGAGGTGGCAGCCCCTATCATATACGGAATAATTTCGGTTCGTTTTAAGTTTTGATGTCACTATTTACTCTCAGTTAAAAAAACTTGTTTTTTTTTTAAATTAATATAACTAAAGAAACAATTAAAGCATCTTGTGTAAGTGGTAAGCATTAATCAGGTAGGGCCTGGAAAAACTGGGTTTTGTTACTGGTCAGTTACTGATGGAAAATATACTGATATTTTAATCGTAAAATTTTTATAAATGTTAAAATTCCATGATTTGGCATCAGGTCAAATATATTTTTCATCAAAATCAAGGTAATATAAGGATTTTCCCTTTAATTATCCACTCTTCTCTCATCATAAAACTGAGATGGATCCCCTTCGAAATTGTCTTCGAAGTGAATTCGATTTATATATCAGTTTGATATTTTATTTATATGTCAGTCTAATTTTCTGCTTTAAATTTCCTTTCCCCCTTTATTTATTTGTGTAATACGATCGATTATATTAGTTTAAAATATATAGTCAAAATAGAAGAGATAAATAATGTTAGTCACGTAAGCAGTGGAGCGATGTTCATAGCCTCCCCTCTTTCCAGAAAAAAACTTAATAATTTTACGATTTATCTAATCCTTCTCTGACATTATTCACAGATTATAAGAACTCAACGTTTTTTTTTCAAATCCCCTTTGTTGAAATACACCGCCACGAAAAAAATAATAAAGATTTACGTCTTTTTTTTAAATATCAGTAATTGACCCAGTAGGGTATGGTTCCATTTTCCATAATTGGTTAGCTATTATGTCACCCTTGTGTCCTGCTAAAATCCAAATCTCCTTTAATTATCTTTTGGGAAAACCCCCCGATGAAAGTATTAGAATACAAAACTTGGTTACTAAGATATATTCTAAGAACAGAACCTGAAACTTCAGAAAAATGTACTCCTAATACTATAATCTTAAACAAAATATAATAGACTGGGTAATATCCAGCTGCTTACTTGAAACTTTCTTTTATGGGTTTTACACCATCAACATATTATGAATCAATCCACTAAACCTGGTATATTGAAAAAACATCAGTGTTTCTACTGCACCCGAATTCTCAGGGGTTTCCCTGAATTTTTCCGAAGAAAAATGTTTTTTTTTTAAATCATCACGTAGTTTTTGTGATTTGTAAATGTGCAAGCGCTACTAATAAAGGTTGTTACTTTGTGTCAATGTTAACTTTTGGGGGTATTTCGGAGAATCAAGTTTTGTTTTGGAGAGCTTCGGGGAAACTTCCCAAAATTTAAAGGTAGTGAAAATGCTGCAACAAATACTAAAAAAAAATCTTTATAATTTAGAGGGTTGCACAAAATTCACCGAACAACCTAAAGAAGAAACAACACTTTTGTTTCCTTAACTTTTATTATTTGGTTTTTAAGTACCAATAAACACGGTTTGGGGACTTTTTCATTGATACTTACAACAGTTTAGAAAAGAGCTGAGATCATTCAATTTTAAAATTGTAAATAGTCATTTACCCCTGGTGTAGCACAGTGGATTGATGCCCTGCTTGGCATTACGGAACGTCAGAGGATGCGTGCCCCTCTAACGTAGTCTAAAGTAGTGTAATTTACTTAATTAACGCAAGATTGCGTCAATTAAGCTTGCTCCTAACGCAAGTTTATCGAATCAACCTATTTTGCCCCCCTCTAAAAAATCCTGGATCCGCCCCTGTTACGGGGCCCATGGGTCAATCCCTCCTGTGGGAAGGGTTGGTGACAGGCTTGATACTTCCTCCTGTAAAAGATAACCAGCATCCTAATCAAGATTAGACCTCTTATGCCCCAGAAATGGCTCTGAAGGATCTTCATCCTTTTTATCTTTAAAATAGTCGTTAGAGTATACTGATCATCAGACCATCAATCAATAAAGCTGGTTTTATGTAAACAGGGCTGTAATTTAGGACAATTACTTGTTTCACAGTTACAACCCAGATTCGTCATCAGCATCAAGTTCATTGAGCGTATTGTCGGATATGATGCCAGATCAAGAAAAAACTGAAATTAATTCTTTTTTTAAGATGGTAGCAGAACCATCCTTCTCAATAATGTTAAGTATCAACCGAATTTAAAACGTCGAAAGAGTATATAATTAAATTGCCACACATGGTATGAAAGCCCTTAAAAATTATTTGCAGAAAACGCGCAAATATGGGAGAAAATTTGGGTACTTGTTAATTATTCGAAGCACACCCAAGAGATGAAGTACGGTTAATCCTAATCAAATATACCAAAATATGATAAAAAATATAAAACTTACGGAAACAAAATTACGGAGAATACGACAAAGAATTATGGAAAGCAGGCTGCGCAGAACGCATTATATTAAAAACCTGTCATAACCTAACCTAGCCTAACCAAAATACCAACTCTATATACTAAATATCAAACAGTTCGTGGTAACGAGCTGTAAGTAAGGAGCGACCCGGCTCAATAGTAACCAAAACTCTAAAAAACAGATTCTTGATGCCAATAGATATGTCAAATAAATAAGATTTTTATGCTGATTTCAAATATATAAGTTTCATCAAGTTTAGTCTTACCCATTCAAAGTTATGCGCCTGAGAAAATTTGCCTTATTTTCGAAAAAAGGGGGAAACACCCCCTAAAAGTCATAGAACTTTAATGAAAATCACACCATCGGATTCAGCGCATCAGAGAGCTCTACTGTAGAAGTTTCAAGCTCCTACCTGCAAAAATGTGGAATTTTGTATTTTTGTCAGAAGAAAGATCACGGATGCGTGTTTTTTTTTTTTTTTTTTTTTTTTTTTTTTTTACCCATGGGTCGTATCGATCCGGTAGTCCTAGAATATCGTAAGAGGGCTCATTTAAACGGAAATTAAAAGTTTTAGTGCCCTTCTTAAGTGATCAAAAAAATTTGAGGGCAGCTTGGCCCCCTCCCCCGCTCATTTTTTCCCGAAGTCACCCGATTAAAATTTTGAGATAGCCATTTTGTTCAGAATAATCGAAAAACTAACAAATATGTCTTTTAGGATGAGTTAATCCCCCGCTGTTCCCAGGGGAAGGGCTGCAAGTTATGAACTTTGCCCATTGTTTACATATAGTATTGGTTATTGAGAAGCATACAGACATTTTCAGGAAGGATTTTTTTCTGGTGGGGGGGGGGAGGTCTGGAGGAGAGGGTTACTCGGGAGAATCTTTCCGTGGAGGATGTTTCCTTGGGGTAAGCGATATTTCTATAAAGGGGGCACCGGATTTCCCAGCATTATTTAAAAAACGATCAGAAATTAAATTTTAAAAAAATCAAGTTTTTTCAACTGAAAGTAAGAAGCAACATTAGAACTTAAAACGAACAGAAGTTATTATGTATTTGAGGGGGTTTGCTCCCAAGTTAATACCTTGCTCTTTACACTACAGTTTTTTTTAGTGCTTTCAAAAGAGCTGTCTATTCTAATTAAACGGCCTTTGTGATTCAGGGGTTTGTGATTTAAACAAAATTTTAACTTTAGCGTAAAGAGCGTGCTATTGACTAAGGGGAGAACCCCCTCATATACCTAAAAACATATACGTAAAAAAAAAACAATCAAACAGTTCGTGGTAACGAACTGTAAGTAAGGAGCCACCCGGCTCAATATTAACCGAAACTCTAAAAACCGGAATTTTGATACCCATAGATACATCGATAGAATGAGATTTTTATGCTAATTTCAAATATATAAGTTTCATTAAGTTTAGTCTTACCTATCAAAAGTTACGCGTCTGAGAAAACTTGACTTATTTTTGAAAAAAGGGGAAAACAACCCCAAAAAGTCATAGAACTTTAATGAAAATCACACTATTGGATTCAACTTATCAGAAAACCCTACTGCGGAAGTTTTAAGCTCCTATCTGCAAAAATGTGGAATTTTGTATTTTTTGTCAGAAGAAAGATCACGGATGTGTGTTTTATTTTTTATTTTTATTTTTTTTTTCCCAGGGGTGATCGTATAGAGCCAGTAGTCCTAGAATATCATAAGAGGGCTTATTTGAACGGAAATTAAAAGTTCTAGTGCGCTTTATAAGTGACCCAAAAAATTGGAGGGCAACTTGGCCCCCTCCCACGCTCATTTTTCCCCAAAGTAAACCAATCACAATTTTGAGATAGCCATTTTGTTCAGCATAGTCAAAAATTTAATAAATATGTCTTTGAGGATGACTTAATCCTCTACAGTTCCCGAAGGAAGGGCTGGAAGTTATGAACTTTGCCCATTGTTCACATACAGTATTGGTTAATGGGAGTAGGGTGTATCTATGGAATTTGCTTGCCCCAATAGGAATTACCATGCTATTTGCTTGCCCCTATAGGAAAAACATTTCCAGAGCATATACTTATGGATTTGCTTGCCTTATGTTCCTTGGCGTCTTTCCAGAGCATGTACTTGTGGATACCTTACCAAGCAACGTGATTAAACACGCTTTTACAATCGGGATTGTTTGATTGACATTTGCAAAAAAGGGATAAGGAATTCGCAAATTGGACTCTATGAATGATATTAATTAATGTTTGAATAATAGAAGTGTGATTGATTCTAATTAATGATTGGATAATTTTCTAACATAGAAATCTCTGAATAAAATATTTTTGGAGGGATGGGATGATGGGAGCGAGGTGTCTTAGAGTCTTTATAATGGTGTTATTTGGGGAGAGTACGTTCCTTGGCACCTTTTCAGAGCATTTACTTATGGATACCTGTCCAAGCAAGGTGATTAAACACGCTTTTACAATCGGAATTGTTTGATTGACATTTGCAAAAAGGGACAAGGAATTCGCAAATTAGACTCTATTAACGATATTAATTAATGTTTGAATAATAGGAGTGTGATTGATTCTAATTAGTGATTGGATAATTTTTTAACAAGGAATCTCTGAATAAAATATTTTTGGAGGGATGGGGTGATGGGAGTGAGGTGTCTTAGAGTACTTATAATGGTGTTATTTGGGGAGATTACGTTCCTTGGCACCTTTTCAGAGCATGTACTTCTGGAAACCTTTCCAAGCAACGTGATTAAACACGCTTTTACAATCGGAATTGTTTGATTGACATTTGCAAAAAGGGACAAGGAATTCGCAAATTGGACTCTATGAGCGATATTATTTTATTGTTGAATAATAGGAGTGTGATTGATTCTAATTAGTGATTGGATAATTTTTTAACAAGAAATCTCTGAATAAAATATTTTTGGAGGGATGGGTTGATGGGAGCGAGGCGTCTTAGAGTACTTATGATGGTGTTATTTGGGGAGATTACGTTCCTTGGCACCTTTTCAGAGCATGTACTTGTGGATACTTTGCCAAGCAACGTGATTGAACACGCTTTTACAATCGGAATTGTTTGATTGACATTTGCAAAAAGGGATAAGGAATTCGCACAGAATTTCAAAAGGATCGTTCATAAGTGCTGGCGTATCTGATGAAATAATTTAGATTGTATGATTAATTTAATTTTTAATTATTTTTTTTTGCAGTAGTTATTTAATAAGCACACTCGATGTCCTAAAAATGTTTGATTCAATTTTTACCTTGAGTTTCGAAGTTTTTAGTAGAATTTCAAAAGGATCGTTTATAAGTGCTGACCTGTCTTTGATGAACTAATTCATGTCGCAGGATAATTTTTTTTTTAATACGGTAGTTATTCAATGAGGACACTCGATATCCTAAAAGTGTTTGATTCAAACTTTTACCTTGAGAATCGATGTTGTTAGCAGAATTTCATAAGGATCGTTTATGAGTGCTGGCGTATCTGATGAAATAATTTAGGTCGTATGATAAATTTAATTTATTTTTTTAATGCAGTAGTTTCTTAGTAAGGACACTCGATATCCTAAAAGTGTCTGATTCAAACGTTTACCTTGAGCATCGATGTTGTTAGCAGAATTTCAAAAGGATCGTTTATGAGTGCTGGCGTATCTGATGAAATAATTTAGGTCGTATGATGAATTTAATTAATTTTTTTTAATGCAGTAGTTTTTTAGTAAGAGCACTCGATATCCTAAAAATGTTTGATTCAATTTTTACCTTGAGCATCGAAGTTTTTAGTAGAATTTCAGAAGGATCGTTTATAAGTGCCGACCTGTCTTTGATGAACTAATTCATGTCGCATGATAATTTTTTTTTTAATACAGTAGTTATTCAATAAGGACAGTCGATATCCTAAAAGTGTTTGATTCCAACTTTTACCTTAAGAATCGATGTTGTTAGCAGAATTTCAAAAGGATCGTTTATGAGTGCTGGCGTATCTGATGAAACAATTTAGGTAGTATGATAATTTTTTTTTTAATGCAGTACTTTTTCAGTAAGGACACTCTAGATGCTAAAAGTGTTTGATTCAAACTTTTACCTTGAGAATCGATGTTGTTAGCAGAATTTCAAAATGATCGTTTATGAGTGCTGACGTATCTGATGAAATAATTTAGGTCGTATGATAAATTTAATTTTTTTTTTCATGCAGTGGTTTTTCAGTAAGGACACTCGATATCATAAAAGAGTTTGACTCAAAATTTTACCTTGGGAATCGATGTTGTTAGCAGAATTTCAAAAGGATCGTTTATGAGTGCTGGCGTATCTGATGAAATAGTTTAGATTGTATGATAAATTTAAATTTTAATTATTTTTTTTGCAGTAAAAACAAGAACACTCGATATCCTAAAAGTATTTGATTCAAACTTTTACCTTGAGAATCGATGTTGTTAGCAGAATTTCAAAAGGATTGTTTATGAGTGCTGACCTGTCTTTGATGAACTAATTCATGTCGCATGATAATTTATTTTTTTCTAATGCAGTAGTTATTCAATAAGGACACTCGATATCCTAAAAGTGTTTGATTCCAACTTTTACCTTGAGAATCGATGATGTTAGCAGAATTTCAAAAGGATCATTTATGAGTGCTGGCGTATCTGATGAAATAATTTAGGTCTTATGATAAATTTAATTTTTTTTAATGCAGTAGTTTTTTAGTAAGGACACTCAATATCCTAAAAGTGTCTGATTCAAACTTTTACCTTGAGCATCGACGTTGTTAGCAGAATTTCAAAAGGATCGTTTATGACTGCTGTTGTATCTGATGAAATAATTTAGGTCGTATGATAAATTTAATTTATTTTTTTTAATGCAGTAGTTTTTCAGTAAGGACACTCGATATCCTAAAAGTGTTTGATTCAAACTTTTACCTTGAGAATAGATGTTGTTAACTGAATTTCAAAAGTATCGTTTATAAGTTCTGGCGTATCTGATGAAATAATTTATTTTGTATGATAAATTTAATTTATTTTTTTTAAAGCAGTAGTTTTCCAGTAAGGGCAGTCGATATGCTAAAAGTGTCTAATTCAAACTTTTTCCTTCAGCATCGATGTTCACACACAGAGACGACACACACAAACAGACGACACACACACAGAAACGACAAACACACATAGAGACAACACACACAAAGAGACGACAAACACACAGAAACGAAACACACATAGAGACGATACAAGCACAGAGACAACACACACACACAGACAACAAGCACAGAGACAAAACGCACACAGAGACAACATACACACACAGAGACGACACACCAACATAGTGACGACACATGCACAGAGACGACACACACACATAGACTACAACACACAGAGAGAAGACACACACAAAGTGACGACAACCACACAGAGACGACACACACATACACAGAGAATACACACACACACAGAGACGACACACTCGTAGTGACGACTTACACATAGAGAAGACACACACACAGAGACGACAAACACACAGAGACGACACACATAGAGAGACGACACACACACAGAGAGACGAAAAACACACAGAGACGACACACACAAAGAGACGACACACACACACACACAGATACCAAACACACAAAGAGACGACACACGCACAGAGACGACACACACACAGAGCCGACTCACACACAGAGAGGACAAACACACAGAGACGTCAGACACAAAGAGACGACTCGCACACAGAGAGGACAAACACACAGAAACGACACTCACACACAGAGACGACACACACATAGAGACAACACAGACACAGAGACAACAGACACACAAAGACGAAACACACACAGAGACGAGACATACACAGAGGCAACACACACACATACACAGAGAGGACAAACATACAGAAAAGACATAAAAACAGAGACGACACACACACAGATACGAAACACACATAGAGACGACACACGCACATAGAGACAGCACACACACACAGAGACGACACCCACACAGAGACGACCCACACACACACAAAGAGACAACACACTCAAAGTGACGACTTACACATAGAGACTACACACGTACAGAGACGAAAAACACACAGAGATGACACACACACACACAGAGACGACGAACACACAGAGACAACACACACAAAGAGACGACACACACAGATACGAAACATACAAAGAGACGACACACACATAGAGACAACACAGACACAGAGACGACACACACACGCAGAGAAAAAACACACACAGAGGCAACACATACACAAAGATGACACACATGCACACAGAGACGACAAACATACAGAGAAGAAACAAAAACAGAGACGACACACCCACAGAGATGACAAACACAATGAGACGACACACCCACAGACACGACACACAAACAGAGTCATAGTGAGAGAGATATCCAAAAAGTTGGGCGCGCCACTCTAAGTGAAGCTAGATCAACCCAACTTTTTGGATATCTCTCTCACTATGACTCTGATTGTGTGTCGTGTCTGTGCGTGTGTCGTCTCAATGTGTATGTCATCTCTGTGGGTGTGTCGTCTCTGTTTTTGTGTCTTCTCTGTATGTTTGTCGTCTCTGTGTACGTGTGTGTCGTCTCTGTGTATGTGTCGTCTCTGTATGTGTTTTGTCTCTCGTCGTGTGTGTCGTGTCTGTGTCTGTGTTGTCTCTATGTGTGTGTCGTCTCTTTGTATGTTTCGTATCTGTGTGTGTCGTCTCTTTGTGTTTTGTCTCTGTGTGTTTGTCGTCTCTCTGTGTGTTTGTGTTGTCCCTCTATGTGTATCGCCTCTGTGTGTTTGTCGTCTCTGTGCGTGTGTCGTCTCTATGTGTAAGTCGTCACTTTGTGTGTGTCAACTCTGTGTGTGTGTGTGTGTGTCGTCTGTGTGTGGGTGTCGTCTCTGTGTGTGTGTGTGCTGTCTCTATATCGGTGTGTCGTCTCTATGTGTGTCTCGTATCTGTGTGTGTGTCGTCTCTGTGGGTGTGTCGTCTCTGTTTTTGTGTCTTCTCTATATGTTTGTCCTCTCTCTGTGTGTGTGTGTCGCCTCTGTGTATGTCTCGTCTCTGTGTGTGTTTTGTCTTTGTGTGTCTGTTGTCTCTGTGTCTGTGTTGTCTCTATGTGTGTGTCGTCTCTCTGTGTGTGTGTGTGTGTCGTTTCTGTGTGTTTTTACTCTCTGTGTGTGAGTTGTCTCTTTGTGTCTGTCGTCTCTGTGTGTTTGTCCTCTCTGTGTGTGAGTCGACTCTGTGTGTGTGTCGTCTCTGTGCGTGTGTCGTTTCTTTGTGTGTTTCGTATCTGTTTGTGTGTGTCTTCTCTTTGTGTGTGTTGTCTCAGTGTGTTTGTCGTCTCTCTGTGTGTGTGTCTTCTCTCTTAGTGTGTTGTCTCTGTGTTTTTGTCGTCTCTGTGTGTTTGTCGTCTCTATGTGTAAGTCGTCACTTTGAGTGTGTCGTCTCTGTGTGTGTGAGTATCGTCTTTGTGTGTGTGTGTGTCGTCTCGGTGTGGTTGTCGTCTCTGTGCGTGTGTCTTCTCTCTGTGTGTTGTCGTCTCTGTGTGTGTGTGGTCTCTGTGGGTGTGTCGTCGCTATGTGTGTGTGTCGTCTCTGTGTATGTGTTGTCTCTGTGTGCGTGTTGTCTCTGTGCTTGTTGCCTTTGTGTGTGTGTCGTCTCTGTGCGTGTATCGTCTCTATGTGTGTTTCGTATCTGTGTGTCTGTCGTCACTGTGTGTGTATCGTCTCTATGTGTGTTTGTCGTTTTTGTGTGTGTGCAGTCTCTTTCTGTGTGTCGTCTCTATGTGTGAACATCGATGCTCAAGGTAAAAGTTTGAATCAAACACTTTTAGCATATCGAGTGTCCTTACTGAAAAACTACTGCATTAAAAAAGAAATTAAATTGATCATACGACCTAAATTATTTCATTAGGTACGCCAGCACTCATAAACGATCCTTTTGAAATTCTGCTAACAACATCGATTCTCAAGGTAAAAGTTTGAATCAAATACTTTTAGGATATTGAGTGTCCTTACTGAAAAACTACTGCAATACAAAAAAATAAATTAAATTTATCATACGACCTAAATTATTTAATCAGATACGCCAGCACTCATAAACGATACTTTTGAAATTCTGCTAACAACGTCGATGCTCAAGGTAAAAGTTTGAATCAGACACTTTTAGGATATTGAGTGTCCTTACTAAAAAACTACTGCATTAAAAAAAAAATTAATTTATCATACGACCTAAATTATTTCATCAGATACGCCAGCACTCATAAACGATCCTTTTGAAATTCTGCTAACATCATCGATTCTCAAGGTAAAAGTTGGAATCAAACACTTTTAGGATATCGAGTGTCCTTATTGAATAACTACTGCATTAAAAAAAAATTATCATGCGACATAAATTAGTTCATCAAAGACAGGTCAGCACTCATAAACCATCCTTTTGAAATTCTGCTAACAACATTGATACTCAAGGTAAAAGTTTGAATCAAATACTTTTAGGATATCGAGTGTGCTTATTAAATAACTACTGCATAAAAAATAATTAAAAATTAAATTTATCATACAATCTAAATTATTTCATCAGATACGCCAGCACTCATAAACGATCCTTTTGAAATTCTGCTAACAACATCGATGCTCAAGGTAAAAGTTAGAATCAGACACTTTTAGGATATCGAGTGTCCTTACTGAAAAACTACTGCATTAAAAAAAAATTAAATTTATCATACGACTTAAATTATTTCATCAGATACGCCAGTACTCATAAGCGATCCTTTTGAAATTCTGCTAACAAAATCTATTCTTCAGGTAAAAGTTTGAATCAAATACTCTTATGATATTGATCGTCCTTACTGAAAAAGTACTCCATTAAAAAAAATTAAATTTATCATGCAATGTAAATTATTTCATCAGATACGTCAACACTCATAAGCGGTCCTTTTGAAATTCTTCTTACAAAATCGATACTCAAGGTAAAAGTTTGAATCAAACATTTTTAGGATATCGAGTGTCCTTATTGAATAACTACTGTATTAAAAAAAATTAGCATTCGACATGAATTAGTTCATCAAAGACAGGTTGGCACTTATAAACGATCCTTTTGAAATTCTACTAAAAACTTCGATGCTAAAGGTAAAAATTGAATCAAACATTTTTAGGATATCGAGTGCCCTTATTAAAAAACTACTGCATTAAAAAAAATAAATTAAATTTATCATACGACCTAAATTATTTCATCAGATACGCCAGCACTCATAAACGATCCTTTTGAAATTCTGCTAACAACATCGATTCTCAAGGTAAAAGTTTGAATCATAAACTTTTAGGATGTTGAGTGTCCTTACTGAGAAACAACTGCATTAAAATAAAAAATTAAATTTATCAGACAACCAAAATTATTTCATCAGATACGCCAGCACTCATAAGGGATCCATTTTAAATTCTGCTAAGAACATCGATTCTCAAGGTAAAATTTGTAATCAAACACTTTTAGCATATCGAGTTTCCTTATTTAATAACTACTTTATTAAAAAAAAATTATCATGTGACATTAATTAGTTCATCAAAGACAGGTCAATATTTATAAACGATCCTTTTGAAATTCTACTAAAAACGTTAAAGCTCAAGGTAAAAATTGAATCAAACATTCTTAGGATATCGAGTGTGCCTCTAAAATAGACAAGTCAGCACTTATAAACGATCCTTTAGAAATTCTACTAAAAACTTCGATGCTCAAGGTAAAAATTGAATCAAACATTTTTAGTATATCGAGTGTGCTTATTAAATAACTACTACAAAAAAAAAATAATTAAAAATTAAATTATTCATACAATCTAAATTATTTCATTAGATACGCCCGCACTTATGTACGATCCTTTTGAAATTCTGCTAAAAACATTGATTCTCAAGGTAAAAGTTTGAATCAAACACTATTAGGATATCGAGTGTCCTTACTAAAAAACTACTGCATTAAAAAAAAAATTAAATTGATCGTACAACCTAAATTATTTCATCAGATACGCCAGCACTTATGAACGATCCTTTTGAAATTCTGTGCGAATTCCTTATCCCATTTTGCAAATGTCAATCAAACAATTCCAATTGTAAAAGCGTGTTTAATCACGTTGCTTGGAAAGGTATCCACAAGTACATGCTCTGAAAAGGTGCCAAGGAACGTAATCTCCCCAAATAACACCATTATAAGTACTCTAAGACACCTCGCTCCCATCATCCTATCCCTCCAAAAATATTTTATTCAGAGATTTCTTGTTAAAAAATTATCCAATTACTAATTAGAATCAATCACACTCCTATTATTCAAACATTAATTACTATCGTTCATAGAGTCCAATTTGCAAATTCCTTATCCCTTTTTGTAAATGTCAATCAAACAATTCCGATTGTAAAAGCGTGTTTAATCAGGTTGCTTGGAAAGGTATCCACAAGTACAGGCTCTGAAAAGGTGCCAAGGAACGTAATCTCCCCAAATAACACCATTATAAGTACTCTAAGACACCTCGATCCCATCACTCTATCCCTCCAAAAATATTTTAGTCATGTATTTTCTTGTTAAAAAATTATCATATTTCCAGTTAGAATCATTCACGCTCCTATTTCTCATACTTTAATTGGTATCGTTCATAAAGTCCAATTTGCAAATTTCTTGTTTTTTTTTGCACATGCCAAACAAATAATTTCAAAATTAAAAGCGTGTTTAATCACCTTGCTTGGAAAGGTATCCACAAGTACATGGTCTGAAATGGTGCCAATGAACGTATTCTCCCCAAATAACACCATTATAAGTACTCTAAGACACCTCTCTCCCATCATTCCATCCCTCCAAAAATATTTTATTCAGAGATTTCTTTTAAAAAAATTATCCAATCACTAATTAGAATCAATCACACTCTTATTATTCAAACATTAATTAATATCGTTCATAGAGTCCAATTTGCAAATTCCTTATCCCTTTTTGCAAATGTCAATCAAAAACAATTCCGATTGTAAAAGCGTGTTTAATCACGTTGCTTGGACAGGTATCCACAAGTACATGCTCTGAAAAGGTACCAAGGAACGTAATCTCCCCAAATAACACCATTATAAGGACTCTAAGACACATCGCTCCCATCATCCCATCCCTCCAAAAATATTTTATTCAGAGATTTCTTGTTAAAAAATTATCCAATCACTAATTAGAATCAATCACACTCCTATTATTCAAACATTAATTAATATCGTTCATAGAGTCCAATTTACGAATTCCTTACAATTCCGATTGTAAAAGCGTGTTTAATCTCGTTGCTTGGAGAGGTATCCACAAGCACATGCTCTGGAAAGACCCCAAGGAACATAGGGCAAGCAAATCCATAAGTACATGCTCTGGAAATGTTTTTCCTATAGGGGCAAGCAAATAGCATGGTAATTCCTATTGGGGCAAGCAAATTCCATAGATACACCCTACTAATGGGAAGTATAAAGACGTTTCAGGAAGGATTTATTTCTGATTGGGGGGGGGGGTGTAGGAGGAGGGGGTTACGGAGGAGGATCCTTCCATGGAGGATGTTCTCCTTGGGGAAGGGACATTTCTATGAAGGTGGCGTCGGATTTCCAATTGTTTTTTAAAAAATGATATAAAACTAGATAAAAAAAACTAGGTTTCGCAACTGGAAGCAAGGAGCAACATTAAAACTTGAAACGAACAGAAATTATCACATATATGGGGGGGGGGTTCGCCCCCAAGTCAAAACCTCGCCCTTTTCGCTAAAGGTTTTTTTCAGTAGTTTCAAAAGAGCTATCTATTCTAATTAACCGGCCTTTGTGATTCAGGGGTTTGTGATTCACGCAAAATTAGAACTTTAGCGTAAACAGCATGGCATCGCCTAGGGGGCAAACTCCCTAATATACGTAATAAAACATACAAATATAGAAGTTATTTACGTAAGTTAAATCGTAAGTTACGTCAGAACAAAATTTCAAGAAAGCCATTTAGCCAAAAAAGTAAAATTAATATGCAATTTTCGTTTTAATTATTCCTGTACGGTTAGCCAAAATCAAAGCTGCATTAATTCAAAAACGTTCAGAAATTAAAAAAAAACAAGTTTGTTTAACTGAAAGTAAGGAGCGACATTAAAACTTAAAATGAACAGATAGTCTTCCGTATATGAAAGGGGCTTTCCTCTCCTCAATACCTCGCTCTTTACACTAAAGTTTGAATCTGTCACACAACTTTACTTTTTAAAACAATAAAAAACGTTAGCGTAAAAGAGCGAGGTATTGATGAGGGAACAGCCCCTTTCATATACGGAAGAATTTCTGTTCGTTTTAAGTTTTAATGTCGCTCCTTACTTTCAGTTAAAAAAACTTTTTTTATTTAATCTAATTAAAATACACCCAGAACATAGTTTTTCCACTGAGCTTTAGCTAATTGTCTCCGAATACAGATAGCCAAACCGTTTTTTTTTTCAGATTTTACAAATCAAAATTCTTTAGTGTGTTCCGAATAATTAACAAGTACCAAAATCTGGATATGTGTTGGTGTAAAAAAGCGCTTGTTTTAGGGCATCAGTCCTCTCCTGCAGAGCTCTCTGACATCTCCACAAAATTTTGTGTATGTCCATTTTGGTAGTAGCAGATTAAAAGAAATAGGTTACGCTTCACGGATTTTGCAAGATAGCAGAAAAACTTAAACAATACGCTTTGGGCTCATAAGTTTATTGAGAAGTAATCGTTTGTATAAGCAAGATTTATCCCAAGTTTCCAATATAAGGAAAAACCAATTTTGGTAACAAACCTCCAATATCAAGCTGTTTTGACGAATGAGAGAAAAGTATATAACACATTTGGAAAGAAGCAAAATTCCAAGCATAATATGAGCCAAACAAGAAAACTTAAAGGAAGTAAACCAATCAAATGAACTTTCTGTTCAAGGGAGGGGGGGGGGGCTAGAAAACAAATGTTTATGTTTCCTTTAAATTTTTGTATCAGTGACATTTTTTCTAAATAAAATAAGTAGCTGCTACATAAAATTAATAGTATTACTTTAAACTTAAATCATAGGCAGCGCTTTAACGTTTCCTAAGTAAAGAGCGATGTGGGCACATTGTATTATTTATTATTATTATATTTTTTGTGTTTGATTTAGACCAGAGCACTTACTATAGATGGAGTTGTCGTAGAAACTTAGACAGGGTTTCATTTGATTGGAAATTACTACGCCTAGGGCACTTCATAATAGTCGAAAGTGATAGGAGGCCGTCACGTCAATCATTTCCAAAAATAATCCAATCAAAATTTTGAGATATTCATTTTGTTCTGCGTAGTTGAAAGGTCCAGTAATTATGTCTTTGAAGATGATCACCTCCCCCCCCCCAACCCTCAGAGCAAGGGATATAAGTTATGCACCGGGGGTATATGAGGTTTTTATCGAAAGGGTGTTTGTATAAAGTTCAGCAGGTGCTCATTGGATTGGGAAACTGAAATTCCAATGCCTTTTTTAAGGGTCAAAGTAATTGGTGAGCAAATAGCCCCCCCCCTCACTGCATATTTTCGTCTAATGCATCCGATAGAAATTTCAAGATCGCCATTTGTTCAAAAACAGTCCAAAGATCACAAAACAAGGCCTTTGGTGTTGATAGAACCCCCATGAATCTGGGGGCAAAGGTTTCAGGCTTTGGGGTGGACATGTAAGGTTTTTATTTAAGTTTTGGTTTTATGAACTTTAAGGGAGGCTCATTTGATTGGAAATTTAAAGTTATGGCTCCTTTTTAAGAATCAAAAGTAATGGAGGGAAACTAGCCCCTGTCCCCTCCCTGTCACCCTCTATTCCCCAATCACAACCAATCGAAATTGTGAGATAGTATTTTTTTTCACAATAGTCTCGCCATGTTTTTTTGGAGACAAATTTGGGTTGATTGTGAAAGACCACGTTCAGGATGGGTTTTTAAAATTATGAAGTCGAGTAAACACCAATATCAAAAGAAGGTGAAATCTTGGAAAAGAAGTCAGGTTAAGGAGCTATTGCGGGAACTAAAAAATAATTCTCGTCAGCTATGGCAAGAAGTGTCTAAACTTATCCGTTCTTCTTCGTCGCCGCCTGATAGCATTGAAAAAAGAAGATGGTTTGAACATTTTTCTTCAATGTTTGCGGCTGATCCTCCATTATTTGAAAGTAATTTCCGAGACATTCTGATGCAGCATTTTGATTGACTAAACCCATACAGTAACTGGCTTACTATTACCCCGTCGTGTGTTGAATCTTTTGTTCGTCCTCTTCCTTTAAGAAAATCGCCTGGGGCAGATGGTATTCAGCCGGAACAGCTGAGGTATGGTACCCCTAAACTGTTTAGTCACATAGCTTTATTGTTCCAGGCAATAGTATCGCAACAGTCTGTCCCACAAGGTTTGTGTCAAGGGGTCGTTACCTGTATACATAAGAAGGGGAAAGACCCTAAAGATTGTTCTTCGTACAGGCCATCGCTATTTGTTCAGTCTTAGCAAAGTTTCTGGAGAAGATACTGTGCCCTATAGTGGCAGCGCGAGTGGATGTGGGTGACAATCAGTTTGGTGTCCTATCCAGTCTCGGTGTTCAGAATGCACATGCAACTTTTATTTCAATTGTTGAAAAGTTTAAGAAACGAAAAACTCCGTTATTCATCTGCGCATTAGACATAGCTAAGGCGTTTGATTCTGTCTTACATTCACAAGCGGTCCTGTCACTACTAAGGACAGGAGTTGATCCCTTTGTTTGTAATTGTCTATGGCAATGGTATCGAAAATAATAGGCAGTGGCGCTACCGCTGCCTAAGTAAAGAACGATGTGGGCACAATGTGTTGTTTTTTGGTTCTTTATACCCGGGCACTTCGTATCGAAGGAGTTGTCGTAGAAAATTCGAAAGAGACTCATTCAAATGGAAATTGGAGTTACTAGTGCCTTTTTTAATAGTCAAAAATGAATTTAGGACAACTGCCCCCCCATGCCCATCATTTCCCCAACCGAATCCAATCAAAATTCTGAGAGAGCCATTTTGTTCAGCGTAGTTGATTTCCAGATAGAATATATGTTTTTGAGGAGGACATTCCCCCACAACCATCATGGCAAGGGTTTTAAGTTATATCCTGGGGGCATATAAGGTTTTTATAGAAGGCGTTGTCGTAGAAACTTCAAAACAGGCTCATTCGATTGGAAATTCAAAGGGCTAGTACCTATTCTAATAGTAGAAGGTGATTGGAGGGCAACTAGCCCCCCACGCCAATCATTCCCCCAAACACATCCAATCAAAATTTTGAGATAGCCATTTTGTTCAGCGTAGTTGATTTCCAGATAGAAAATATGTTTTTGAGAAGGACTCTCCCCCATAACCCCCAGGACAAGGGTTTTAAGTTATGCCATGGGGCTTAAGTTATGCCTTGGGGCATATAAGGTTTATATAGAAGGTGTTGTCGTAGAAACTTCAAAACAGGCTCATTCGATTGGAAATTCAAAGGGCTAGTACGCTTTTTAATAGTCAAAAGTGTTTGGAGGGCAACTAGCCCTCCCCCCCCACACCCACCATTCCCCCAAACACGTCCAATCAAAATTTTGAGATAGTCATATTATTCAGCATAGTTGATTTCCAGATAGAAAATATGTTTTTGAGGAGGACACTCATCCACAACCCTCAGGGCAATTGTTCTAAGTTATACCCTGGGGGCATATAAGGTTTTTTTAGCAGGCGATGTCGTAGAAACTTCTAAACAGGCTCATTTGATTGGAAATGCAAAGGGCTAGTGCCCTTTTTAATAGTCCAAAGTGATTGGAGGGCATCTAGCCCCCCCCCCCCCACGCCCATCTTCCCTCCAAGTACATCAAATCAAAATTTTGAGATAGTAATTTTGTTCAGGGTAGTTGATTCCCAGATAGAAAATATATTTTTGAGGAGGACACTCCCCCACAACCCTCAGGGCAAGGGTTTTAAGTTATGCCCTGGGAGCATATAAGGTTATTATAGAAGGCGTTGTCGTAGAAACTTCAAAACAGGCTCATTAGATTGGAAATTCAAAGGGCTAGTACGCTTTTTAATAGTCTAAAGTGTTAGGAGGGCAACTAGCCCCCCCCCCCCCCCACACCCATCATTCCCCTAAACACATCCAATCAAAATTTTGAGATAGCTATTTTCTTCAGCGTAGTTGATTTCCAGATAGAAAATATGTTTTTGAGGAGGACACCCCCACAACCCCCAAGGCAAGGGTTTTAAATTATGCCCTGGGGGCATATAAGGTTTTTATAGAAGGCGTTGTCGTAGAAACTTCAAAACAGACTCATTCGATTGGAAATTCAAAGGGCTAGTGCCCTTTTTAATAGTCGAAAGTGATTGGAGGGCAACTAGCCCCCAAGCCCATTATTCCCTCAAACACATCCAATCAAAATTTTGAGATAGCAATTTTGCTCAGCGTAGTTGATTTCCAGATAGAAAATATGTTTTTGAGGAGGAAACTCCCCCAAAACCCTCAGGACAAGGGTTATAAGTTATTAGGTTTTTATAAAATACGCTGTCGTAGAAACTTCAAAACAGGCTCATTCTATTGAAAAATTCAAAGGGCTAGTACCCTTTTTAATAGTCGAAAGTGATTAGAGGTTAACTAGCCTCCCCCCTTCACACCCATCATTCTCCAAAACACATCCAGTCAAAATTTTGAGATTGCCATTTTGTTTAGCGTAATTGATTTCCAAATCGAAAATAAGTTTTTGAGGAGGACGCTCCACCACAACCTTAAGGGCACGGGTTTTAAGTTATGCCCTGGGGGCATATAAGGTTTTTATAGAAGGCGTTGTCGTAGAAACTTCAAAACAGGCTCATTCGATTGAAAATTCAAATGGCTAGTCCCCTTTTTAATAGTCGAAAGTGATTGGAGGGCAACTAGGGCCGCCCCACACACCCATCATTCCCCCAAGTACATCCAATCAAAAGTTTCAGATAGCGATTTTGTTCAGCGTAGTTGATTTCCAGATAGAAAATATGTTTTTGAGGAGGACACTCCCCCACAACCCTCAGGGCAAAGGTTTTAAGTTATGCCCTGGGGGCATATAAGGTTCTTTTAGAAGGATTTGTCGTAGAAACTTCAAAACAGGCTCATTCGATTGGAAATTCAAAGGGTTAGTGCACTTTTTAATAGACGAAAGTGACTGGAGGGAAACTACCCCCCCCCACGCCCATCATTACCTCAAACACATCCAATCAAAATTTTGAGATGGCAATTTTGCTCAGCGTAGTTGATTTCCAGATAGAAAATATAATTTTGAGGAGGAAACTCCCCCAAATCCCTCAGGACAAGGGTTTTAAGTTATGCCCTGGTGGCATATGAGGTTTTTATAGAATGCGTTGTCGTAAAAACTTCAAAACAGGCTCATTCTATTGAAAAATTCAAAGGGCTAGTACCCTTTTTAATAGTCGAAAGTGATTAGAGGGCAACTAGCCCCCCCACGCCCATCCTTCCCCCAAACACGTCCAATCAAAATTTTGTGAGAGCCATTTTGTTCAGCGTTTTTGATTTCCAGATATAAAATATGTTTTTGAGGACGACATTCCCCCACAACCCTCAGGGCAAGGGTTTTAAGTTATGCCCTTGGGGCATATAAGGTTTTTATAGAAGGCGTTGTCGTAGAAACTTCTAAACAGGCTCAATCGATTGGAAATTCAAAGGGCTAGTGCCCTTTTTAATAATCGAAAGTGATTGGAGGGCAACTAGCCCCCCCCCTACGCCCATCATTCCCCCAAACACATCCAGTCAAAATTTTAAGATAGCAATTTTGTTCAGAGTAGTTGTTTTCCCGATAGAAAATATAATTTTGAGGACGACACTCCCCCAGAACCCTCAGGGCAAGGGTTTTAAGTTATGCCCAGGGGGCATATAAGGTTTTTATAGAAGGCGTTGTCGTAGAAACTTCAAAACAGGCTCATTCGATTGGATATTCAAAGAGCTAGTACCCATTTTAATAGTCGAAAGTGGTTGGAGGGCATCTCGCCCCCCCCCCCCACGCCCATCATTCCCCCAAATACTTCCAATCAAAATTTTAAGACAGCCATCTTGTTCAGGGTAGTTGCTTTCCATATAGAAAATATGTTTTTGAGGAGGACACTCCCCCACAACCCTCAGGGCAAGGGTTTTAATTTATGCCCTCGGGGCATATAAGGTTTTTATGGGAGGCGTTGTCGTAGAAACTTCAAAACATGCTCATTCGATTGGAAATTCAAAGGGCTAGTGCCCTTTTTAATATTCGAAAGTGATTGGAGAACAACTATCCCCCCAACGCCCATCATTCCCCCAACCACATCCAATCAAAATTTTGAGATAGCATTTTGTTCAGTGTAGTTGTTTTCCAGATATAAAATATATTTTTGAGGAGGATACTCCCACACAACCCTCAGGGCAAGGGATTTAAGTTAGGCCCTGGGGGCATATAAGGTTTTTACAGAAGGCGTTGTCGTATAAACTTAAAAAAAGGCTCATTCGATTGGAAATTCAAAGGGCTAGTGCGCTTTTTTTTTGGCGAAAGTAATTGGAGGGCAAATAGCCCCGCCCCACACACCCATCATTCCTCCAAGTGCATCCAATCAAAAGTTCGAGGTGGCCATTTTGTTCAGCATAGTTAATTTTCAGATAGAAAACATATTTTTGAGGAGAACATTCGCCCACAACCCTCAGGGCAAGGGTTTTAAGTTATGCCCTCGGGGCATATAAGGTTTTTTAGAAGGTGTTGTCGTAGAAACTTCAAAACAGGCTAATTCGATTGGAAATTCAAAGGGCTAGTACGCTTTTTAATAGTCGAAAGTGTTTGGAGGGAAACTAGCCCTCCCCCCCCCCCCACACCCACCATTTCCCCAAACACATCCAATCAAAATTTTGAGATAGCCATATTATTCAGCATAGTTGATTTCCAGATAGAAAATATGTTTTTTATGAGGACACTCCCCCACAACCCTCCGGGCAAGGGTTTTAGGTTATACCCTGGGGGCAAACAAGGTTTTATATAAGGCGTTGTCGTAGAAACTTCAAAACAGGCTCATTCGGTTGGAAATTAAAAGGGCTACACCCCTTTTTAATAGTCAAAAGTGATTGGAGGGCATCTAGCCCCCCCCCCCCACGCCCATCATTCCACCAAATACTTCCAATCAAAATTTTGAGACAGCCATATTGTTCAGCGTAGTTGATTTCCAGATAGAAAATATGTTTTTGAGGAGGACACTCCCCCACAACCCTCAGGGCAAGGGTTTTAAGTTATGCCCTCGGGGCATATAAGGTTTTTATAGGAGGCGCTGTCGTAGAAACTTCAAAACATGCTCATTCGATTGGAAGTTCAGAAGGCTAGTGCCTTTTTATTCGTCGAAAGTGATTGGAGGACAACTATCCCCCCACGCCCCTCATTCCCCCAAACACATCCAATCAAAATTTTGAGATAGCAATTTTGTTCACAGTAGTTGTTTTCCAGATAGAAAATATGTTTTTGAGGAGGACACTCCCCCACAACCGTCAGGGCAAGGGTTTTAAGTTATGCCCTGGGGGCATATAACGTTTTATAGAAGGCGTTGTCGTAGAAACTTCAAACCAGGCTCATTCGATTGGAAATTCAAACGGCTAGTACGCTTTTTAATAGTCGAAAGTGTTTGGAGGGCAACTAGCCCCCCCCCCCCCGCCCATCATTCCCCCAAGTACATCCAATCAAAATTTAGAGATAGTCATTTTGTTCAGCGTAGTTGATTTCCAGATAGAAAATATGTTTTTGAGGAGGACACTCCCCCACAACCCTCAGGACAAGGGTTTTAAGTTATGCCCTTGGGGCATATAAGGTTTTTATAGAAGGTTTTGTCGTAGAAACTTCAAAACAGGCTCATTCGATTGGAAATTCAAAGGGCTAGTACGCTTTTTAATAGTCAAAAGTGATTGGACGGCAACTAGCCCCCTCACACCCATCATTCCCCCAAACACGTCCAATCAAAATTTTTAGATAACCATTTTGTTCAGCGTAGTTGATTTCCAGATAGAAAATATGTTTTTGAGGACAACACTCCCCCATAACCCTCAGGGCAAGGGTTTTAAGTTATGCCCTTGGGGCATATAAGGTTTTTATAGAAGGCGTTGTCGTAGAAACTTCAAAATAGGCTCATTCGATTGAAAATTCAAAGGCCTAGTCCCCTTTTTAATAGTCGAAAGTGATTGGAGGGTAATTAGCCCCCCCCCCATGCCCATCATTCCCCAAAACACATCTAATCAACATTTTATGATAGCAATTTTTTTCAGAGTAGTTGTTTTCCAGATAGAATATATTTTTGAGGAGGACACTCCCTCACAACCCTCAGGGAAAGGGTTTTAAGTTATGCCCTTGGGGCATATAAGGTTTTTATAGTAGGCGTTGTCGTAGAAACTTCAAAACAGGTTCATTCGATTGGAAATTCAAAGGCCTAGTGCCCTTTTTAATACTCGAAAGTGATTGGAGGGCAACTAGCCCCCCCCCTCACGCCCATTATTCCCCCAAACACATCCAATCAAAATTTTGAGATGGCCATTTTGTTCAGCGTAGTTGATTTCCAGATAGAAAATATCTTTTTGAGGAGGACACTTCCCCACAACCCTTAGGGCAAGGGTTTCAAGTTATGCACAGGGGGCATATAAGGTTTTTATAGAAGGCGCTGACGTAGAAACTTCAAAACAGGCTCATTCGATTGAAAATTCAAAGGGCTAGTACCCTTTTTAATAGTCGAAAGTGATTGGAGGGCAACTATCCCCCCCCCCACGCCCATCATTCCCCCAAATACTTCCAATCAAAATTTTGAAACAACCATTTTGTTCAGTATAGTTGATTTCCAGATAGAAAATATGTTTTTGAGGAGGACACTCCTCCACAACCCTCAGGGCAAGGGTTTTAAGTTATGCCCTCGGGGTATATAAGGTTTTTATAGGAGGCGTTGTCGTAGAAACTTCAAAATAGGCTCATTCGATTGGAAATTCAAAGGGCTAGTGCCCTTTTTCATAGTCGAAAGTGATTGGAGGACAACTATCCCCCCCACGCCCATCAGTCCCCCAAACACATCCAATCAAAATTTTGAGATAGCAATTTTGTTCAGAGTAGTTGTTTTCCAGATAGAAAATAAATTTTTGAGGAGGACACTCCCCCACAACCCTCAGGACAAGGGTTTTAAGTTATGCCCTTTGGGCATATAAGGTTTTTATAGGAGGCGTTGTCGTAGAAACTTCAAAACAGGCTCATTCGATTGGAAATTTAAAGGGCTAGTACGGTTTTTAATAGTCGAAAGTGTTTGGAGGGCAACTAGCCCCCCCTGACGCCCATCATTCCCCCAAACACATCCAATCAAAATTTTGAGATTGCCATTTTGTTCAGCGTAGTTGATTTCCAGATAGAAAATATCTTTTTGAGGAGGAGACTCCCCCACGACCCACAAGGCAAGGGTTTTAAATTATGCCCTGGGGGCATATAAGGTTTTTATAGAAGGCGTTGTCGTAAAAACTTCAAAACAGGCTCATTTTATTGGAAATTAAAAGGGCTAGTGCCCTTTTTAATAGTCGAAAGTGATAGGAGGGCAACTAGCCCCCCCCCATGCCTATCATTCCCCCAAACACATCCAATCAAAATTTTGAGATAGCCATTTTGTTCAGCATAGTTGATTTCCAGATAGAAAATATGTTTTTGAGGAGGAAACTCCCCCACAACCCTCAGGGCAAGGGTTTTAAGTTATGCACTGGGGGCATATAAGGTTTTTATAGAAAGCGTTGTCGTAGAAACCTCAAAACAGGCTCATTCGATTGGAAGTTCAAAGGGCTAGCACCCTTTTTAATTGTCGAAAGTGATTGGAGGGCATCTAGCCCCACCACGCCCATCATTCCCCCAGACACATCCAATCAAAATTTTGAGATAGCCATTTTGTTCAGCGTAGTTAATTTCCAGATGGAGAATATGTTTTCGAGGAGGACACTCCCCCACAACCCTCAGGGCAAGGGTTTTAAGATATGCCCTGGGGGCATATAAGGTTTTTATAGAAGGCGTTGTCGTAGAAACTTCAAAAAATGCTGATTCGATTGGAAATTCAAAGGGCTAGTGCCCTTTTTAATAGTCGAAAGTGATTGGAGGACAACTATCCCCCCCCACGCCCATCCTTTCTCCTAACACATCCAATCAAAATTTTTAGATATCCATTTTGTTGACCTTTGATTATTTCCAGATAGATAATATGTTTTTTTGTAGGAAACTCTACCACAACCCTCAGGGCACGGGTTTTAAGTTATGCCCTTTGGGCAAATAAGGTTTTTATAGGAGGCGTTGTCGTAGAAACTTCAAAACAGGCTCATTCGATTGGAAATTCAAAGGGCTAGTACGGTTTTTAATAGTCAAAAGTGTTTGGAGGGCAACTAGCCCCCCCCCCCTGACGCCCATAATTTTCCCAAACACATCCAATCAAAATTTTGAGATTGCCATTTTGTTCAGCGTAGTTGATTTCCAGATAGAAAATATGTTTTTGAGGAGGACACTCTCCCACAACCCCCAAGGCAAGGGTTTTAAATTATGCCCTGGGGGCATATAAGGTTTTTATAGAAGGCGTTGTCGTAAAAACTTCAAAACAGGCTCATTCGATTGGAAATACAAAGGGCTTGTGCCCTTTTTAATAGTCAAAAGTGATTGGAGGGCAACTAGCCCCCCCCCATGCCTATTATTCCCTCAAACACACCCAATCAAAATTTTGAGATAGCCATTTTGTTCAGCGGAGTTGTTTTCCAGATTGAAAATATGTTTTCGAGGAGGACAGTCCCCCACGACCCTCAGGGCAAGGGTTTGAAGTTATAGACTGGGGGCATATAAGGTTTTTATAGAAGGCGTTGTCGTAGAAACTTCAAAACAGGCTCATTTTATTGAAAATTCAAAAGGCTAGTACCCTTTTCAATAGTCGAAAGTGATTGGAGGGCATCTAGCCCCCCCACGCCCAGCAGTCCCTCAAATACATCCAATCAAAATTTTGAGACAGCCATTTTGTTCAGCGTAGTTGATTTCCAGATAGAAAATATGTTTTTGAGGAGGACACTCCTCCACAACCCTCAGGGCAAGGGTTTTAAGTTATGCCCTCGGGGCATATAAGGTTTTTATAGAAGGCGTTGTCGTAGAAACTTCAAAATAGGCTCATTCAATTGGAAATTCAAAGGGCTAGAGCCATTTTTCATATTCGAAAGAGATTGGAGAACACCTAGCCCCTCAACGCCCCTCATTACCCCAACCACATCCAATCAAAATTTTGATATGGCAATTTTTTTAAGCGTATTTGTTTTAAATATAGAAAATATGTTTTTTAGAAGGACACTCCCCCACAACTCTCAGGGCAAGGGTTTTAAGTTATGCCCTTTGGGCATATAAGGTTTTCATAGAAGGCGTTGTCGTATAAACTTCAAAACAGGCTCATTCGGTTGTAAATTCAAAGGGCTAGTGCCCTTTTTAATATTCGAAAGTGATAGGAGGGCAACTAGCCCCCCCCATGCCTATCATTCCCCCAAACACATCCAATCAAAATTTTGGGATAGCCATTTTGTTCAGCGTAGTTGATTTCCAGATAGAAAATATGTTTTTGAGGAGGACACTCCCCCGTGATCCTTAGGGCAAGGGTTTTAAGTTCTGCCCTCGGGGTATGTAAGGTTGTTATAGAAGGAGTTGTCGTAAAAACTTCAAAAAAGGCTCAATTGATTGAAAATTCAAAGGGCTAGCACCCTTTTTAATAGTCGAAAGTGATTGGACGGCATCTAGCCCCCCCACGCCCATCATTCCCCCAAATACTTCCAATCAAAATTGTGAAACAGCCATTTTGTTCAGCGTAGTTCATTTCCAGATAGAAAATATGTTTTTGAGAAGGACACTCCCCCATAGACCTCAGGGCAAGTGTTTTAAGCTATGCCCTGAGAGCATATAAGGCGTTGATAGAAGGCTTTGTCTTAGAAACTTCAAAACAGACTTATTCGATTGGAAATTCAAAGGGCTAGTGCTCGTTTTAGTAGTCGAAAGTGATTGGAGGACAACTATCCCCCCACGCCCATCATTCCCCCAAACACATCCACTCGAAATTTTGAGATAGCTATTTTGTTCAGAGTGGTTTTTTTACAGATAGAAAATATGTTTTTTAGAAGGACACTCCCCCCACAACCCTCAGGGCAAGGGTTTTAAGTTATGCCCTTTGGGCATATAAAGTTTTATAGAAGGCGCTTTCGTAGAAACTTCAAAACAGGCTCATTCAATTGGAAATTCAAAGGGCTATTGCCCTTTTTAATAGTCGAAAGTTATTGGAGGGCAACTATCCCCCCCACGCCCATCATTCCCCCAACCACATCCAATCAAAATTTTGAGATATCAATTTTGTTCAGAGTAGTTGATTTCCAGATAGAAAATATGTTTTTGAGGAGGACACTCCCCCACAACCCTCAGGGCAAGGGTTTTAAGTTATGCCCTTTGGGCATATAAGGTTTTCATAGAAGGCGTTGTCGTAAAAACTTCAAAAAAGCTCACTCGATTGGAAATTAAAAGGGCTAGTGCCCTTTTTAATAGTCAAAAGTGATTGGAGGGCAACTAGCCCCCCCCCATGCCTATTATTCCCCCAAACACATCCAACAAAATTTTTTAGATAACCATTTTGTTCAGCGTAGTTGATTTCCAGATATAAAATATATATTTGAGGAGGAAACTCCATCAGAACCCTTAGGGAAAGGGTTATAAGCTATGCCCTTGGGGCATATGAGGTTTAAATAGAAGTCGTTGTTGTAGAAACTTCAATACAGGCTCATTCCATTGAAAATTCAAAGGGCTAGTACCCTTTTCAATAGTCGAAAGTGATTGGAGGGCATCTAGCCCCCCCACACCCATCATTCCCCCAAATACTTCCAATCAAAATTTGGAAACAGCCATTTTGTTCAGCGTAGTTGATTTACAGATAGAAAATATGTTTTTGAGAAGGACACTCCCCCATAACCCTCAGGGCAAGGGTTTTAAGTTATGCCCTCGGGGCATATAAGGTTTTTATAGAAGGCGTTGTCTTAGAAACTTCAAAAAAGGCTAATTCGATTGGAAATTCAAAGGGCTAGTGCTCGTTTTAGTAGTCGAAAGTGATTGGAGGACAACTATCCCCCCACGCCCATCATTCCCCCACACACATCCACTCGAAATTTTGAGATAGCAATTTTGTTCAGAGTAGTTTTTTTCCAGATAGAAAATATGTTTTTGAGAAGGACACTCCCCCACAACCCTCAGGGCCAGGGTTTTAAGTTATGCCCTTTGGGCATATAAGGTTTTCATAGGAGGCGTTGTCGTAGAAACTTCAAAACAGGCTCATTCAATCGGAAATTCAAAGGGCTAGTACCCTTTTTAATAGTCGAAAGTGATTGGAGGGCAACTAGTCCCCCCACGCCCATTATTCCCTCAAACACACCCAATCAAAATTTTGAGATAGCAATTTTGCTCAGCGTAGTTGATTTCCAGATAGAAAATATGTTTTTGAGGCAGAAACTCCCCCACAACCCTCAGGACAAGGGTTTTAAGTTATGCCCTTGGGGCATATAAGGTTTTTATAGAAGGAGTTGTTGTAGAAACTTCAAAATAGGCTCATTCGATTGGAAATTCAAAGGGCTAGTGCCCTTTTTAATAGTAGAAAGTGATTGGAAGGCAACTATCCCCCCCACGCCCATCATTCCTCGAAACACATCCAATCAAAATTTTGAGATAGCAATTTTGTTCAGAGTAGTTGTTTTCCAGATAGAAAATATGTTTTTGAGAAGGACACTCCCCCACAACCCTCAGGGCAAGGGTTTTAAGTTATGCCCTTTGGGCATGTAAGGCTTTTATAGAAGGCGTTGTCGTAGAAACTTCAAAACAGGCTCATTCGATCGGAAATTCAAAGGGCTTTTACCCTTTTTAATCGTCTAAAGTTTTTGGAGGGCAACTCGCCCCCCCCCCCCCACTTCCATTATTCCCTCAAATACATCCAATCAAAATTTTGAGATAGCAATTTTGTTCAGCGTTGTTGATTTCCAGATAGAAAATATGTTTTTGAGGAGGACACTCCCCCACAACCCTCAGGTCAAGTGGTTTAAGATCTGCCCTGGGGGCATATAAGGTTTTTATAGAAGGCGTTGTCGTAGAAACTTCAAAACATGCTCATTCGTTTGGAAATTCAAAGGGCTAGTGCCCTTTTTAATGGTCGAAAGTGATTGGAGGGTAACTAGCCCCCCCCCACACCCATCATTCCCCCAAACACATCCAATCAAAATTTTTAGATAGCCATTTTGTTCAGCGTAGTTGATTTCCAGATAGAAAATATGTTTTTGAGGAGGACACTCCCCCACAACCCCCAGGGCAAGGGTTACAAAATTTTGAGATAGCCATATTATTCAGCGTAATTGATTTCCAGATAGAAAATATTTTTTTGAGGAGGACACTCCCCCACAACCCCCAGGGCAAGGGTTTTAAATTATGCCCTGGGGGCATATAAGGTTTTTATAGAAGGTGTTGTCGTAGAAACTTCAAAACAGCCTCATTCGATTGGAAATTCAAAGGGCTAGTACGCTTTTTAATAGTCAAAAGTGATTGGAGGTTAACGAGTCCCCCTCCCACACCCATCATTCCCCCAAACACATCCAATCAAAATTTTGAGATAGCAATTTTGTTCAGCGTAGTTGATTTCCAGATGGAAAATATGTTTTTGAGGAGGACACTCCCCCACAACCCTCTGGCAAGGGTTTTAAGTTATGCCCTGGGGGCATATAAGGTTTTATAGAAGGCGTTGCCAAAGGAACTTCAAAACAGGCTCATTCGATTGGAAATTCAAAGGGCTAATACTCTTTTTAATAGTCGTAAGTGATTGGAGGGCAACTGGCCCCCCACGCCCATTATTCCCTCAAACACATCCAATCAAAATTTTGAGATAGCAATTTTGCTCAGCGTAGTTGATTTCCAGATAGAAAATATGTTTTTGAGGCGGAAACTCCCCCAAAACCCTCAGGACAAGGGTTTTAAGTTATGCCCTGGTAGCATATGAGGTTTTTATAGAATGCGTTGTCGTAGAAACTTCAAAACAGGCTCATTCTATTGGAAATTCAAAGGGCTAGTACCATTTTTAATAGTCGAAAGTGATTATAGGGCAACTAGCCCCCCCCCCGCCCATCATTCCCCCACACACGTCCAATCAAAATTTTTAGATAGTCATTTTGTTCAGCGTAGTTTATTTCCAGATAAAAATATGTTTTTGAGGACAACACTCCCCCACAACCCTCAGGGCAAGGGTTTTAAGTTATGCTCTTGGGGCATATAAGGTTTTTATAGAAGGCGTTGTCGTAGAAACTTCAAAATAGGCTCATTCGATTGAAAATTCAAAGGGCTAGTGCCCTTTTTAATAGTCGAAAGTGATTGGAGGGTAACTAGCCCCCCCCCTCCACGCCCATCATTCCCCCAAATACATCCAATCAAAATTTTTTGATAGCAATTTTTTTCAGAGTAGTTGTTTTCCAGATAGAAAATATTTTTGAGGAGGACACTCCCACACAACCCTCAGGGAAAGGGTTTTAAGTTATGTCCTTGGGGCATATAAGGTTTTTATAGAAGGCGTTGTCGTAGAAACTTCAAAACAGGCTCATTCGATTGGAAATTCAAAGGGCTAGTACGCTTTTTAATAGTCGAAAGTGTTTGGAGGGCAACTATCCCCCCCCCAAACCCATCATTCCCCCAAACACATCCAATCAATATTTTGAGATAGGCATATTATTCAGCGTAGTTGATTTCCAGATAGAAAATATTTTTTTGAGGAGGACACTCTCCCACAACCCCCAGGGCAAGGGTTTTAAATTATGCCCTGGGGGCATATAAGGTTTTTATAGAAGGTGTTGTCGTAAAAACTTCAAAACAGGCTCATTCTATTGGAAATTCAAAGGGCTAGTGAACTTTTTAATAGTCGAAAGTGATTGGAGGGCAACTAGCCCCCCCCATGCCCATTTTTCCCTCAAACACACCCAATCAAAATTTTGAGATAGCCATTTTGTTCAGCGTAGTTGATTTCCAGATAGAAAATATATTTTTGAGGAGGAATCTCCCCCACAACCCTCAGGGCAACGGTTTTGAGTTATGCCATGGGGGTATATGAGGTTTTTATAGAAGGTGGTGTTGTACAAACTTCTAAACAGGCTCAATCAATTGGAAATTCAAAGGGCTAGTGCCCTTTTTAATAGCTGAAAGTGATTGGAGGGCATCTAGCCCCCCCACGCCCATCATTCCCTCAAAAACTCCATTCCAAATTTTGAAATAGCCATTTTGTTCAGCGTAGTTGTTTTCCAGATAGAAAATATGTTTTTGACGAGAACACTCCCCCATAACCCTCGGGGCAAGGGTTTTAAGTTATGCCCTGGGGGCATATAAGGGTTTTATAGAAGGCGTTGTCGTAGAAACTTCAAAACAGGCTTATTCGATTGGTAATTCAAAGGGCTAGTGCTCTTTTTAGTAGTCGAAAGTGATTGGAGGACAACTATCCCCCCACGCCCATCATTCCCCCAAACACATCCAATCAAAATTTTGAGATAGCAATTTTGTTCAGAGTAGTTGTTTTCCAGATAGAAAATATGTTTTTGAGAAGGACACTCCCCCCACAAACCTCAGGGCAAGGGTTTTAAGTTATGCCCTTTGGGCATATAAGATTTTTATAGGAGGCGTTGTCGTAAAAACTTCAAAACAGGCTCATTCGATCGGAAATTCAAAGGGCTAGTACCCTTTATAATAGTCGAAAGTGATTGGAGAGCAACTAGCCCCCCCCCCATGCCCATTATTCCCTCAAACACACCCAATCAAAATTTTGAGATAGCAATTTTGCTCAGCGTAGTTGATTTCCAGATAGAAAATATGTTTTTGAGGCGGAAACTCCCCCAAAACCCTCAGGACAAGGGTTTTAAGTTATGCCCTGGTAGCATATGAGGTTTTTATAGAATGCGTTGTCGTAGAAACTTCAAAACAGGCTCATTCTATTGGAAATTCAAAGGGCTAGTACCCTTTTTAATAGTCGAAAGTGATTAGAGGGCAACTAGCCCCCCCCCCCACGCCCATCATTCCCCCAAACACGTCTAATCAAAATTTTGATTAGCCATTTTGTTCAGTGTAGTTGATTTCCACATTGAAAATATGTTTTTGAGCAGGACAGTCCCCCACATCCCTCGGGTCAGGAGTTGTAAGTTACGCCCTTGGGGTATATAAGGTTCGCATTGAAGGCGTTCTCGTATAAACTTCAAAATAGGCTCGGTCGATTCGAAATTCAAACGGCGAGTGCCCTTTTTAATAATCCAAAGTGATTGGAGGGCAACTATCCCCCCCACGCCCATCATTCCCCCAAACACATCCAATCAAAATTTTGAGATAGCAATTTTGTTCAGCCTTGTTGATTTCAAGATAGAAAATATGTTTTTGAGGAGGTCACTCCCCCACAACCCTCAGGGCAAGGGTTTTAAGTTTTGCCCTTGGGCAAATAAGGTTTTTATAGGAGGCTTGGTCATAGAAACTTCAAAACAGACTCATTTGATTGGAAATTCTAACGGCTAGTGCCCTTTTAATAGTCGAAAGTGGTTGGAGGGCAACTAGCCCCCCCCCACTTCCATTATTCCCTCAAATACATCCAATAAAAATTTTGAGATAGCAATTTTGTTCAGCGTTGTTGATTTTAAGATTTAAAATATTTTTCTGAGGAGGACACTTCCCCACAGCCGTCAGGGCAAGGATTTTAAGTTTTGCCCTTGGGCATATAAGGTTTTTATAGAAGGTGCTTTCATAGAAAATTCAAAAGAGGCTCATTCGATTGCAAATTTAAAGGGCTAGTACGCTTTTTAATATTCGATAGTGATTGGAGGGCAACTAGCCCCCCACCACACCAATCATTCCCCCAAACACATCCAATCAAAATTTTGAGATAGCCATTTTGTTCAGCGTAGTTGATTTCCAGATAGAAAATGTGTTTTTTAGGAGGACACCCCCGTAACCCCCAGCACAATGGTTTTCAGTTATGCACTGGGGTCTTCTAAGGTTTTTAGAGTATGTGTTGTCGTAGAAACTTAAATAAAGGCTCATTATATTTGAAATTTAAAGGTCTAGTACCATTTTTAATGGTCAAAAGTGATTGGAGGGCACCTAGGCCCCCCCCCCCCACCTATCATTCCCCCAAACACATCCAATCAAAATTTTAAAATAGCCATTTTGTTTAGCGTAGTTGATTTCCAGATAGAAAACATATGTTTTAGAAGGACATACCCCTACAACCCTCAGGGCAAGGGTTTTAAGTTATGCCCTGGGGCATATGATGTTTTTATAGAAGGCGTTGTCGTATTAACTTCAAAACAGGCTAATTCGTTTAGTAATTCAAAGGGCTAGTACCCTTTATAATACTCTAAAGTGATTGGAGGGCAACTAGCCCCCCCACGCCCATCATTCCCCCAAACACATCCAATAAAAATTTTGAGATAGCAATTTTGCTTAGCGTAGTTGATTTCCAGATAGAAAATATGTTTTTGAGGCGGAGACTCCCCCAAAACCCTCAGGACAAGTGTTTTACGTTATGCCCTGGTGGCATAAGGGCTAGTACCCTTTTTAATAGTCGAAAGTGATTAGAGGGCAACTAGCCCCCCCACCCACGCCCATCATTCCCCCAAACACGTTCAATCAAAATTTTGAGATAGCCATTTTGTTCAGCATAGTTGATTTCCAGATAAAAAATATGTTTTTGAGGACGACACTCCCCCACAACCCTCAGGGCAAGGGTTTTAAGTTATGCTCTTGGGGCATATAAGGTTTTTATAGAAAGCGTTGTCGTAGAAACTTCAAAATAGGCTCATTCGATTGGAAATTCAAAGTGCTAGTGCCCTTTTATATACTCGAAAGTCATTGGAGGGCAACTAGCCCCCCCCCCACCCATCATTCCCCCAAACACATCCAATCAAAATTTTAAGATAGCAATTTTGTTCAGAGTAGTTGTTTTCCAGATAGGAAATATTTTTTGAGGAGGACACTCACTCACAACCCTCAGGGCAAGGGTTTTAAGTTATGGCCTGGGGGCATATAAGGTTTTTATAGAAGGTGTTGTCGTAAAAACTTCATAACAGGCCCATTCGATTGGAAATCCAAAGGGCTAGTGCCCTTTTTAATAGTCGAAAGTGAGTTAAGGGCGCGTAACCCTCCCCCACGCCCACTTGTTCTCCTAAGACATACAATCAAAGTTTTGAGATAGCAATTTTGTATAGTGTAGTTGATTTCCACATATTAAATATACTTTTGAGGATGTAACCCCCCCACAACCCTCAGGGCAAGGGTTTTAAGTTATGCCCAGGGGGCATATAAGGTTTTTATATAAGGCGTTGTCGTAAAAACTTCAAAACAGGCTCATTCGATTGAAAATTCAAAGGGATAGTGTCCTTTTTAATAGTCGAAAGTGATTGGAGGGCATCTAGCCCCCCCCCCCAACGCCCATCATTCCCTCAAATACTTCCAATCAAAATTTTGAATTAGCTATTTTGTTCAGCGTAGCTGATTTCCACATAGAAAATATGTTTTTGAGGAGGAAACTCCCCCACAACCCTCAGGGCAAGGGTTTTAAGTTATGCCCTCGGGGCATATAAGGTTTTTATAGAAGGCGTTGTCGTAGAAACTTCAAAACAGGCTCATTCGATTGGAAATTCAAAGGGCTAGTGCCCTTTTTAATAGTCGAAAGTGATTGGAGGGCAACTATCCCCCCCACGCCCAGCAGTCCCCCAAACACATCCAATCAAAATTTTGAGATAGCAATTTTGCTCAGAGTAGTTGTTTTTCAGATAGAAAATATGTTTTTGAGGAGGACACTCCCCCACAACCCTCAGGGCAAGGGTTTTAAGTTATGCCCTTGGGGCATATAAGGTTTTTATAGAAGGCGTTGTCGCAGAAACTTCAAAAAAAGCTTGTTCGATCAGAAATTCGAAGGGCTAGTACCCTTTTGATACTTGAAAGTAATTGTAGGGCACGTAGCCCCCCCACGCCCATTACTCCCCCAAACACATCCAATTAAAATTTTGAGATAGCAATTTTGTCTCAGCGTAGTTGATTTCAGATAGAAAATATGTTTTTGAGGCGGAAACTCCCCCAAAACCGTCAGGACAAGGGTTTTAAGTTATGCCCTGGTGGCATATGATGCTTTTATAGAATGCGTTGTCGTAGAAACTTCAAAACAGGCTCATTCTATTGGAAATTCAAAGGGCTAGTACCCTTTTTAAGAGTCGAAAGTGATTTGAGGGCAACTAGCCCCCCTCCCCACGCCTATCTTTCTCCCAAACACGTCCAATCAAAATTTTGAGATAGCCATTTTGTTCAGTGTAGTGGATTTCCAGATAAAAAATATGTTTTTGAGGAGGACACTCCCCCACAACCCTCAGAGCAAGGGTTTTAAGTTATGCCCTGGGGGCATATAAGTTTTTTATAGAAGGCGTTGTCGTAGAAACTTCAAAATAGGCTCATTCGATTGGAAATTCAAAGGGCTAGTGCTCTTTTTAATAGTCGAAAGTGATTGGAGGGCAACTAGCTCCCCCCCCTCACGCCCATCCTTCCCCCAACCACATCCAATCAAAATTTTAAGATAGCAATTTTGTTCAGAGTAGTTGTTTTCCAGATAGAAAATATTTTTTGAGGAGGACACTCCCTCACAACCCTCAGGGCAAGGGTTTTAAGTTATGCCCTGGGGGCATATAAGGTTTTTATAGAAGGCGTTGTCGTAGAAACTTCAAAACAGGCTCATTCGATTGGAAATTCAAAGGGCTAGTGCCCTTTTTAATAGTCGAAAGTGATTGGAGGGCAACTATCCCCCCCACGCCCCTCATTCCCCCAAACACATCCAATCAAAATTTTGAGATAGCAATTTTGCTCAGAGTAGTTGTTTATCAGATCGAAAATATGTTTTTGAGGAGGACACTCCCCCACAACCCTCAGGGCAAGGGTTATGCCCTTGGGGCAAATAAGGTTTTTATTGAAGGCATTGTCATAGAAACTTCAAAAAAGGCTCATTCGATTGGAAATTCAAAGGGCGAGTTTCCTTTTTAATAGTCGAAAGTGATTGGAGGGCAACTAGCCCCCCCACGCCCATAATTCCCACAAACACATCCAATCAAAATTTTGAGATAGCAATTTTTCTCAGCGTAGTTGATTTCAGATAGAAAATATATTTTTGAGGCGGAAACTCCCCCAAAACCCTCAGGACAAGGGTTTTAAGTTATGCCCTGGTAGCATATGAGGTTTTTATAGAATGCGTTGTCGTAGAAACTTCAAAACAGGCTCATTCTATTGGAAATTCAAAGGGCTAGTACCCTTTTTAAGAGTCAAAAGTGATTAGAGGGCAACTAGCCCCCCTCCCCACGCCTATCTTTCTCCCAAACACGTCCAATCAAAATTTTGAGATAGCCATTTTGTTCAGTGTAGTGGATTTCCAGATAAAAAATATGTTTTTGAGGAGGACACTCCCCCACAACCCTCAGGGCAAGGGTTTTAAGTTATGCCCTTGGGGCATATAAGGTTTTTATAGAAGGCGTTGTCGTAGAAACTTCAAAATAGGCTCATTTGATTGGAAATTCAAAGGGCTAGTGCCCTTTTATATACTCGAAAGTCATTGGAGGGCAACTAGCTCCCCCCCTCACGCCCATCCTTCCCCCAAACACATCCAATCAAAATTTTAAGATAGCAATTTTGTTCAGAGTAGTTGTTTTCCAGATAGAAAATATTTTTTGAGGAGGACACTCCCTCACAACCCTCAGGGCAAGGGTTTTAAGTTATGCCCTAGGGGCATATAAGGTTTTTATAGAAAGCGTTGTCGTAAAAACTTCAAAACAAGCCCATTCAATTGAAAATTCAAAGGGCTAGTACCCTTTTTAATAGTCGAAAGTGATTGGAGGGCACCTAGCCCCCCCCCACGCCCAACCTTTCCCCAAACATAACCAATCAAAATTTTAAGATACACATTTTGCTTAGCGTACTTGATTTCCAGATAGAGAATATTTTTTTGAGGAGGACACTCCCCCAAAACCCTCAGGGCAAGGGTTTTAAGTTATGCCCTGGGGGCATATAAGGTTTTTATATAAGGCGTTGTCGTAAAAACTTCAAAACAGGCTCATTCGATTGAAAATTCAAAGGGATAGTGCCCTTTTTAATAGTCGAAAGTGACTGGAGGGCATCTAGCCCCCCCCCCAACGCCCATCATTCCCCCAAATACTTCCAATCAAAATTTTGAATTAGCTATTTTGTTCAGCGTAGGTGATTTCCACATAGAAAATATGTTTTTGAGGAGGACACTCCCTCACAACCCTCGGAGCACGGTTTTTAAGTTATGCCCTGGGGGCATATAAGGTTTTTATAGAAGGCACTGTCGTAGAAACTTCAACACATGCTGATTCGATTGGAAATTCAAAGGGCCAGTGCCCTTTTTAATAGTCGAAAGTGATTGGAGGACAACTATCCCCCCACGCCCCTCATTCCCCCAACCACATCCAATCAAAATTTTGAGATAGCAATTTTGTTCAGAGTAGTTGTTTTTCAGATAGAAAATATGTTTTTGAGGAGGACACTCCCCCACAACCCTCAGGGCAAGGGTTTTAAGTTATGCCCTTTGGGCAAATAAGGTTTTTATAGAAGGCGTTGTCTTAAAAACTTCAAAACAGGCTCATTCGATTGGAAATTCAAAGGGCTAGTGCCCTTTTTAATGGTCGAAAGTGATTGGAGGACAACTAGCCCCCCCACGTCCATTATTCCCTCAAACACATCCAATCAAAATTTTGAGATATGCTTTTTGTCAGCGTAGCTGATTTCAGATAGAAAATATATTTTTGAGGCGGAAACTCCCCCAAAACCGTCAGGACAAGGGTTTTAAGTTATGCCCTGGTGGCATATGATGCTTTTATAGAAGGCGTTGTCGTAAAAACTTCAAAACAGGCTCATTCGATTAGAAATTCAAAGGGGTAGTGCCCTTTTTAATAGTCGAAAGTGATTGGAGGGCAACTAGCCCCCTCCCCACGCCTATCTTTCTCCCAAACACGTCCAATCAAAATTTTGAGATAGCCATTTTGTTCAGTGTAGTGGATTTCCAGATAAAAAATATGTTTTTGAGGAGGAAACTCCCCCACAACCCTCAGGGCAAGGGTTTTAAGTTATGCCCTTGGGGCATATAAGTTTTTTATAGCAGGGGTTGTCGTAGAAACTTCAAAACAGGCTCATTTGATTGGAAATTCAAAGGGCTAGTGCCTTTTTTAATATTCAAAAGTGATTGGAGGGCAACTAGCTCCCCCCCTCACGCCCATCCTTCCCCCCACCACATCCAATCAAAATTTTAAGATAGCAATTTTGTTCAGAGTAGTTGTTTTCCATATAGAAAATATTTTTTGAGGATGACACTCCCTCACAACCCTCAGGGCAAGGGTTTTAAGTTATGCCCTGGGGGCATATAAGGTTTTTACAGAAGGCGTTGTCGTACAAACTTCAAAACAAGCTCATTCGATTGCAAATTCGAAGGGCTAGTACCCTTTTTAATTGTCTAAAGTGATTGGAGGGCAACTAGCCCCCCCCCCTACGCCCATCATTCCCCCAAACACATCCAATCAAAATTTTGAGATAGCCATTTTGTTCAGTGTAGTTGATTTCCAGATAGAAAATATATTTTTGAGGAGGACACTCCCCCAAAACCCTCAGGGCAAGGTTTTTAAGTTATGCACAGGGGGCATATAAGGTTTTTATAGAAGGCGTTGTCGTAAAAACTTCAAAACAGGCTCATTCGATTGAAAATTCAAAGGAATAGTACCCTTTTTAATAGTCGAAAGTGACTGGAGGGCATCTAGCCCCCCCCCCCCCCAACGCCCATCATTCCCCCAAATACTTCCAATCAAAATTTTGAGATAGCCATTTTGTTCAGTGTAGTTGATTTCCAGATAGAAAATATATTTTTGAGGAGGACACTCCCCCAAAACCCTCAGGGCAAGGTTTTTAAGTTATGCACAGGGGGCATATAAGGTTTTTATAGAAGGCGTTGTCGTAAAAACTTCAAAACAGGCTCATTCGATTGAAAATTCAAAGGAATAGTGCCCTTTTTAATAGTCGAAAGTGACTGGAGGGCCTCTAGCCCCCCCCCCCCCCCAACGCCCATCATTCCCCCAAATACTTCCAATCAAAATTTTGAATTAGCTATTTTGTTCAGCGTAGCTGATTTCCAGATAGAAAATATGTTTTTGAGGAGGACACTCCCCCACAACCCTCAGGGCAAGGGTTTTAAGTTATGCCCTCGGGGCATATAAGGTTTTTATAGAAGGCGCTGTCGTAGAAACTTAAAAACATGCTGATTCGATTAGAAATTCCAATGGCTAGTGCCCTTTTTAATAGTCGAAAGTGATTGGAGGACAACTAATTTCCCTCCAACGCCCATCACTTCCTCCAACACATCCAATCAAAATTTTGAGATAGCAATTTTGCTCAGAGTAGTTGTTTTCCAGATAGAAAATAGATTTCTGAGGACGACACTCCCCCACAACCCTCGGGGCAAGGATTTTGAGTTATGCCCGGTGGGCAAATACAGATTATTTAGAAGATGTTGTTGTCAAAACTTCAAAAAAGGTGTTTTAATCCGAAATTCAAAGGAATAGAACGCTATGTAATAGTCAAAAGTGATCGGAAGCCAAATAGCCCCCCCTTGTCCCTCATTTTTCCAAACATATCCAAACAAACTTATGAGACAGCCATTTTGCTCAGCGTAGTTGATTTCAGATAGAAAATATGTTTATGAGGCGGAAACTCCCCCAAAACCCTCAGGACAAGGGTTTTAAGTTATGCCCTGGTGGCATATGAGGCTTTTATAGAATGCGTTGTCGTAGAAACTTCAAAACAGGCTCATTCTATTGGAAATTCAAAGGGCTAGTACCCTTTTTAAGAGTTGAAAGTGATTAGAGGGCAACTAGCCCCCCTCCCCACGCCCATCTTTCTCCCAAACACGTCCAATCAAAATTTTGAGATAGCCATTTTGTTCAGCGTAGTTGATTTCCAGATAAAAAATATGTTTTTGAGGATGACACTCCCCCACAACCCTCAGAGCAAGGGTTTTAAGTTATGCCTTTGGTAAATGAAAGTTTTTTATAGAAAGTGTTGTAGTAGAAACTTCAAAATAGGCTCATTAGATTAGAAATTCAAAGGCTTAGTGCCCTTTTTAAAAGTTAAAAGTGATTAGAGGACGAATAGCCCCCCCCCCCCCTCACGCCCATCATTCCCCCAAACATATCCAATCAAAATTTTAAGATAGCAATTTTGTTCAGAGTAGTTGTTTTCCAGATAGAAAATATTTTTTGAGGAGGACACTCCCTCACAACCCTCAGGGCAAGGGTTTTAAGTTATGGCCTAGGGGCATATAAGGTTTTTATAGAAAGTGTTGTCGTAGAAACTTCATAACAGGCTCATTCGATTGGAAATCCAAAGGGCTAGTACCCTTTTTAATAGTCAAAAGTGATTGGTCGGCAACTCGCCCCCCCCCCCCACGCCCAAAATTCTCCCACGCACATCTAATCAAAATTATGAGATAGCCATTTTGTTCAGTGTAGTTGATTTCCAGATAGAAAATATATTTTTGAGGAGGTAACTCCCCCACAACCCTCAGGGCAAGGGTTTTAAGTTATGCACAGGGGGCATGTAAGGTTTTTATAGAAGACGTTGTCGTAAAAACTTCAAAACAGACTCATTCGATTGAAAATTCAAAGGGCTAGTACCCTTTTTAATAGTCGAAAGTGATTGGAGGGCATCTAGCCCCCCCCCCCCACGCCCATCATTCCCCCAAATACTTCCAATCAAAATTTTGAAACAGCCATTTTGTTCAGCGTAGTTCATTTCCAGATAGAAAATATGTTTTTGAGGAGGACACTCCCCCAAAACCCTCAGGGCAAGGGTTTTAAGTTATGCCCTGGGGGCATATAAGGTTTTTATAGAAGGTGTTGTCGTAGAAACTTCAAAAAAGGCTCATTCGAATCGAAATTCAGAGGGATAGTGCTCTTTTTAATAGTCGAAAGTGATTGGAGGACAACTATCCCTCCACGCTCATGATTCCCCCAAACACATCCAATCAAAATTTTGAGGTAGCCAGTTTGTTCAGAGTAGTTGATTTCCACATAGAAAATATGTTTTTGAGGAGGACACTCCCCCACAACCCTCAGGGCAAGGGTTTTAAGTTATGCCCTTGGGGCAAATAAAGTTTTTATAGAAGGCGTTGTCGTAGAAACTTCAAAACAGGCTCATTCGATTGGAAATTCAAAGAGCGAGTACGCTTTTTAATAGTCGAAAGTGATTGGAGGGCAACTAGCCCCCCCCCCCTGACACCCATCATTCCCCCAAACACATCCAATCAAAATTTTGAGATTGCCATTTTGTTCAGCGTAGTTGATTTCCAGATAGAAAATATGTTTTTGAGGAGGACACTCTCCCACAACCCCCAGGGCAAGAGTTTTAAATTATACCCTGGGGGCATATAAGGTTTTTATAGAAGGTGTTGTCATAGAAACTTCAAGAAAGGCTCATTCGATTGGAAATTCAACGGGCTAGTGCCCTTTTAATAGTCAAAAGTGATTAGTGGGCATCTAGCCCCCCCCCACGCCCATCAGTCCCCTAAAAAGATCCAATCACAATTTTGACATAGCCATTTTGTTCAGCGTAGTTGATTTCCAGATAGAAAATATATTTTTTAGTAGGTCACTCCCCCAAAAGGGCAAGGGTTTTAAGTTATGCCCTGGGGGCATAAAGGTTTTTATAGAAGGCGTTGTCGTAGAAACTTTAAAACAGGCTCATTCGATTGGAAATTCAAAGGGCTAGTACCCTTTTTAATAGTCGAAAGTGATTGGAGGGCATCTAGCCCCCCCCCACGCCCAGCATTCCCCCAAATACTTCCAATCAAAATTTTGAAACATCCATTTTGTTTAGCGTAGTTGATTTCCAGATAGAAAATATGTTTTTGAGGAGGATACTCCCCCACAGCCCTCGGGGCAAGGGTTTTAAGCTATGCCCTGGGGGCATATAAGGTTTTTATAGAAGGCGTTGTCGTAGATACTTCAAAACAGGCTCATTCGATTGGAAATTCAAAGGGCTAGTGCCCTTTTTAATAGTCGAATCCATGTCTGAACGACCTTATGGTGGAAAATACCCTCTCATACTTGTATAATATTGATTTTAGTGTCCTACGAGTAAAGTGCTTAAAAAATGTATGGGAATTTGTTTATTAATAAAGAAAAAATGTATGCAACAATGTCTTTATTCTACACTGTAGATTTTTTCTTCGGTGTATAGGCAACTGTCGAGCACCACTAATGCTGGTAGATCATTTGAGGTCACTGTATATTGATTTTGATTGGCTGCAAAGTCAGGGTCACATTTTCTGCAGTACAATGTAACTTCACTCTTATCATATCTCTTTGCACATTCATTGATATTATTTGCATTGATATTGTGAAATTCACGTGTTTCAATTTGTCTATTTGAAGCAATATCATATACAGTGTTTTTAAATGGTGAATCACATTCGGTAACTGCCAAATAAAAATCACTAGGTTTATAGTTATGATAGGCAGTGTAGTCAAAACGATGACTTAGAAACCAAATTGTCATTTTACCCCATCAGTTGAATCGTAGACCTGATTCTTCCTCCCAAAATAATTTAAAACCACGACGATACCAATCTCGTAGAAATAAACTAAAATCACGTTTGGGGTTCTTTCCAATCATACCGGGATAAGTATTCTCCCACTGATCACATTTGTCATAGTGACAATTGGAGCAAAGTTGTCCTCTAGGGTGAGAGTTACAAATCTCTTCAAGACATGAATTACAGCCTTTAATTTGTAGTGCATATCCTCCATGCAATTTACACGGATTGCATAATTTGCAATTTTCAATATAGTCATCAATAATTGTACAATTCTCACATGATGACCAACGGCCAAGAGTGTACATATCATAGTGGGCATGTATAGAATATTTTTTTCGGTTTCCAATGTCAACTCTCTCACAGCTAAAAAGAAACTGATCCTTGTTCGATAAAATCAGATAGAGATGGGATAGAGGTAGCTCTATGGCATTACATAACCTCTTTCGAAGGGGGAGCCATCTATATAAAATCTATGGTAGTATTTTCGAAAGAATATCCAAGATACTATTCTGCTTTGTTTCAATTAATATATGAATAAATTGAGTAAAAGCATTTGAGTCACGTCGTAAAAGCTTCATACAATAGTCTAATGGGGGAGGATCATTCCCCATAATATTGTCAAGTGTTCCCTGTGAGAATATCTTCCGTTGAAGTGATAACTCGGGAAAATCGTCATCCAAAATCAAATGTTTTTCCATAATCACAAGATTCGACCTAATTCTCTCTTTCTCAAATTTATTCATTTTTTTAAATCCTAACACTCTCAATGCTGACTCTAGACTAATCATGGCTCGTTTTACTTTAGGAATATTCGATAACCTGAATTCTAACAAAAAGAAAGCGAACATTTTCGATTTCGAAACAATTTTGTTGAGTGTGTATAATTAAAACAATAATATATATTGTACATATACAATTATCGATATAACTTATTGTCCTCTAAATACTTCACTATTGCATTTAAAGCACTTTGAAGTCTATTCACATGTGCTATATCAACTTTTGCAGCGAAGCATAATTGATCCTCCATTTTAAATTTGCTCAAAGATAACACATATCTTGCATATACTTCATTAAATTCAAGACAAAGCTGTGAACCTCTCGTGATTTCTACCGCAATGTTTGGTGCTCTTGTATCATTGCTGCTGCTGCTATCAACTTCTAATAGTGTAAACATTCCACTCATTATTGCAAATATATATCAATGAATAAAATCAAACTGTTCTCACTCCTTGAATTCTGTTCTCACACTAATAACAACTATACCAAAAATCCCTTATATTCACTGCGTCACTTCCCGTTCGTATTTCCGACTCCCATGATTGGTCTAGAAAGAGCCGTGGTTTTGTTCGTACAGGGATTCTAGCTCTCTGATTGGCTGAATCTTGTTACCTTCTGATACAGTACCTTCTGATTAGACCCCGAAGCCGCGCCGAAAAGTCGGTGGCGTGCCGCCGAAAACAAAACGGTTGCGCACCGCCGAGCTTGCATCAGCGCGCTGACGCCACCGCTGATTCTTTCGGCGGCGGCGTCACTAATACGCCGCCGTTTTCTTTTTGTTTTTTTTCTCTCTCTTTTGTGGTTATCGATATCGACCTCCGGGCTTCAACCGTCATCCCGGCTAATCTGTTTCTTAAAGATAAATACTGCTCGCCATGTATATCGGTTCGTAGGAAGGAGAAGAAGAAATTTTTCTTGAAACAAAAATTTTACCTTCCACTTTAAAATTCTGTTCATTTTTCTTTCTGATTTTTCGGATGAAAAGAGGTAGGTAAAAGAGCATTAGGCAATTCAGGATGTTATCATAGGCAGCGTAATCGAGCTGCCTAAGTAAAGAACAATGTTGGCACAATGTAGTATTTTTTTTTTTTTTTTCATACCAGGGCAATTCGTATCGAAGGAGTTGTCGTAGAAACTTCGAAAAGGGCTCATTCGATTGGAAATAGAAAGGGCTGATGTCCTTTTTAATAGTCGAAAGTGATTGAAGGGAAACTAATCCCCCTACCCAGCCCCCCCACCCAATTTCTTTTATGTTTAAAAAGTAAATGTTGCTTTAAGATTAAATAAAAATGCACTGTGTTAATGCTAATTCCCAATAAGGCATCTCAGCAGTATCCCAAGAACGACTGAGGGTATTATGTTCAAACTTTCGGGGCTTCTTCTGCTCGTAAAATTTGACCAAATCAAAATAGCGTAAGTGTATCCAAGCTATCAAAGAAAGTAAACAAATATTTTTGCGAATATTATCAACTTTTCCAATTTAGATCAACTAGAGGAGGTATGAAACTAAATTAAACACTACTATTTGAGTCCAGATTTTTAAAAGGGTCTGTGTTGTTAAAAATTGCTGAAATTTTTTTTCCAGCATACAAATAGCAGGCCAAACTATAAATTCTTAAAAAAACTAAAAGATTTAAAGTATTATTTTCTTTTTCCCTGAAAAGACTATGCCAATATAAAACAAACAGAAATTAAATAAAAAAAAACTATTTCCACAAAATAAGTTTTTCAAAGAAAAGTAAAGAACTCCATTAAACAAGAATGAGCAAAAATAAAATCAAATAATCTACCAAACGAAAAACTACCACAAATCAGCATCAATAAATATATAAAACCCAAAACGCACAGAAATTACAATAAATAACCAAGTCAAATTCAAAACGAGGAGAAATTAACATAAGTTGGGCTCAAAACCCCCATGCCTTCCCAAGGCCAAAACATAATTTGCACTTTACTGAAAAAAATACAAGTGAATGTGCATTGTCAGCTTGATAAACAAATACTGATATTTAGTAATTAAAATGTTAATATTATTTGATTTATTAAAGCTATAAAAGTAAAAACATTTATATTTTTTTAGTAAAGTGCAAATTATGTTCTGGCCTTGGGAAGCCATAGGGGTTTTGAGCCCAAGTTATGTTTATTTCTACTCGTTTTGGGTTTGACTCAGTTATTTATTGTAATTTCTGTCCATTTTGAGTTTCATTTATTTATCGATGCTGACTTGTGGTAGTTTCTCGCTTAGTAGATTATCTAGAGCTTTTATAGAAATATATCTATAGAAATTAATTACATTTTTTTTTGCACACTTAGCAGAGCACACTGAAGTTGAAGTAGCCTTAAACTTTGACTTGAAACGTCATAACTTTTACCACTTCTTTCAGAAAAGAATTTTGGAGGGTTATTCCGTGTTGATAAGAAAAGAGGGTAAAGGTGCAGTTTAGTTCCTCCTGTAGTGTAGAGCGCAGAAGCCCTATGGTAAAGGTGCAGGTGTGTTCTCCCTTATAAAAACAACTTATTTCAGCAGTTACAAAGAAGAAGCCTATTTGCGGCACTCTGTGGGACCCAATGCTAGTATCAGATGCTACTATTATTAGATGCTAGTATTAGATGTGTCCAATGCTAGTATCAGATCCCGCGAGTGGCAGTTTACGCTCGTAAAGTTCTGGCTGTACCGGCTACAAGTGCCCCAGCTAAACGGCTTTTTAGCACGACAGGACTGATTGTGACTGCAAAAAGATCAATGACTCCAGGCTGAGTGAACAAACTCACTTTTGTTACATCAATTGTAACTGAAGTGATGTAACCGCTGATTTAAAATTGTTGGTGTTGTTAAGCCATGGTATCTGACTTGTATCCTATGTTTTTTTGATGATGTTATTTGTTTTTATCACTTCCTTTTCGTATGTATTTGATGAACAGGAGATGTTTGAACTTCGAACTTTGAAAGTTATACACACATTTGCCCAAATCATTAACAAGAAGGAAATGACTCAACACAGATTTTATAGGAACAATGCGATGTTAAACATAAACACAACATAGGTTTTCCTAGGTGTAATGGCTAAAAATGAGAATTCTACTTGGCCTGATCGACGGTGAACATAAACACTTTCCGCACGGCCAAACAAATTCCTGTTTTGTCATATTGTTTTTGTATGTTTTTAGCCAACCATTTAAAAATCCTTACTCAAATCGAGGTTGAACGTGCTTGGTGAAGTGGAATTTTTATTATTATTTTTAATCAGAAAAATCGGCGCGCCGCCGCCGATACTAAATCATACATTCGCCGCCTTCATGTCGGCGTGGCGCGGCTTCGGGGACTACTTCTGATGCATCCCTACTTATGTTACTGAGAAAGGTATGCATGCTTGAACTTCACTCTCCAAAAACACGAAGGGCATTCAGGTGAGCCTTTCAGAGAATCTTGAGGGCAGTGTTGAATTTCAAAACAAATTAGGCCTACGAGTATGCGGAAAGTCAAAAGGGCGTAACTCTAGAATGACTGGGTATATTAATTTTGAACCTTCAGGAAAAGATAAGGACGATGGTCAAAAAGGGAATATGTATTACGTATATTGTTAATATATATAGTCTAGCATATGGAATGGGAACTGGCGTATTATATTGCAAACACTTCTCGCAACTACAATGGCCGTAGCTGTTGAGGATTTCAGTTTTAAAACGTGATCAGAAAGACGCAAACATTAAAAATCACTCAGTCATATTTACTATACATTGTAACATCAAAACTGTCTTGATCACACGGCGTAGTCATGATTCCATAGACCAAACTTACCTGAATATTGTCAGAGCTTATTTCGCTTAATATCATTTTCCCGAACACCATTCCCCCAAGTTCACTTCTTGAATTGAAATATTCCGTGCTTGATAGGTTTTTGAGAAGACGCCCACCTATCATCTAGCTGCACTAGTCGTATTGATTCGAATTTCTTCGGGTCTATAGGCTTAACTAGCCTAGGAGTAGGGAAAATAATTTTCAGAGTAAAATCATCCTAGCCTTATGAATAAAATCCCAAATTTGTTCTAGTCGAAAATCTTGACTAACAAGATCTGAAAAAGCTCGAATCAGAGTTCAAAGTCATCAGGTGACAAAGTTCTGTGGCTGGTCGAGCCCAAGAGTGAGGTTGGAACCCCCGGAGATATCCCATGCCATCCCTAGGATTAATAATCTAAAATAGACATATTTCAAAATTGTATACGAATAATCCCTTCAGTTCTGGTCTAGCCCCAAGTAGATACAAAGGTCATTGAAGGAGTTTCCTCTTCTGTAGAGCCCAAAATAAAAAAAAAACGAAATTCAAAAGGATTTTTGAGCCTCTGTATCCTTTCAGTGTTCAGTGGCTACTTAGCAGTGCCCTGCTGATGTATTCTGGGATTCTTGATTTTCAGTGGTTTTTTTCTAAACTGAAAAAAAATTAAAATCAAATTAATTTATAATCCTAGCTAAGTTCTGCAAACTAATTTTATTCAGATTTTTTTTTATGCTGTAATTAAAACATATAAAGCAACTAATCCATGTAGGGACAAGTTTTGAATTCTACACATTTAAGTCATGTATATTCTGCTTCAAATATTCTGTGCCTTGTGAGGAAGAAAATAATTTGGTAATCGTAGACCTGATCTATCGTTTAATTAACCTTAAAGCCATGGTCTTTGTTGTCTTTCCTTTCACGTTCATAGCTAATTAAGTCAGGGGGAGAATCCACAAATTCCAATTTTAAGTTGGAACTAATAGAGGTTTTCATGGTTGAAAATAATAAGATTAATCGTTAATACTAACGTCTAGAGTTTAGATAGGCTTTGGAGACATAAAACAAGGTAGAGGCTATTTTAAAAGTAATTCCCTACAAAGTAGAATTTTATGTGAAATAAGTTCTCATTAAAACAGGGTCTTCAGGACCCGGGTAAATTCCCTTTGGGATCTAAAATCGAATTAGCTGTTAGCTAATTTCAGTACCCAAAGGCATTTAAAGTTGGAAAAACAGCGACACTTTGTACCGGATGGTTCAGATTCCAGAATCGGACGAATTCCGGTTCGGGTAACAATTTCGGTAACCCAATAAATTGGATTTTACTGTTACTGCTACTAAAAAATCACCGCATCACCAAGCCACCTGAGGCCATCACAGCTACGCAGGCTTCTCCTTTATCCCAATCTATTCAAAGCCTCCCTCCTTACACCCTCCCAGGAAGATCCCCTTTCCTTTTAGTCTTTTTGTGACATCCTCCCACCCCAACCATGCGACCTGCTTTCCATGTAGCCCTAGACGGTTGGCTGAAAAGGACAAACTTCGGCAATCTGTCAGTCTTCATCCGGGGAACGTGCCCTAGTTATCTCAGCCTATCTCTCATTATAGCCCTAGCCAGCGGGATTGAACCACACTTTTCATACAGCCTACTGTTTGAAATACGGTCAATCACCTGGGTACCCAGAACAATCCGTAGGCAATTTCTTTGGAAAACATCTATCAAACCTTCCTCCGCTTTTCAAACCGCCCACGCTTCAGAGCCATATTTGACTATTGTCATCACTGTAGCTTCCAAAATTCTAATCTTGGTTTGCAGACTTATCTTCCTGTTCTGACAATTTTTTAAATTGGATTCCGAGGATTTGGGCAAAAATTATCCTGTATTTTTTTCCGGTTAGAGCAACCTCGGAAAATTTGTAACTCACATAAATATTGTATTGTTATGGAATTACATTCCTCGCTATTCGAGTAAATCAAGTTGAGGTATTTATTTATTTTATTCAAAATAGGAGAAAGCAAAAGGCTTGTCGCAATAATTTTTGTGTATTACCATAAACGAATATTTGGCACCTGTTTTCTTTGATCTATCTTGTAATAGATAGTTAATTAGAAAAGTAATATTATTAGATAATATTAGAAAGAATACCAATAATATTCCTTTAAATTTATGAGAGAGCAGTCCTTTACGTTTTCTAGCAAAACGGTTTTTGCAAGCAAAACGGTTTTACGTTATCCAGCAAAACGGTCAAACTATCATGCTATCATATTTACTTCATATCATATTCTTTACTATATTCTGTACTGTACTTTACTATATACTTTACTATTCTTTACTATTCTATATACTTACTATATTTACTATTTACTATATATTTACAATTAAATATTTACTAGTAAATATACTAGTAAATATTTACTATATTTACTATTCTATATACTTTACTATTCTTTACTATATCTTTACATATTCATACTATCATATCATATTCTTATTATCATAAATCCTTACTATTTACTTCTTGATTATTTTGAGTACCAAGATTAGCAATCGGCAATCCTCATTTTAGATTCCAGTAAATTTCTTGGGTACAGATAGGAATCTGCCACCCCGACATTAGATCTATAGTAGCAGAACTGGGGTACAAAAGCACCAACTTTATTTTCACTGTAAAAAGAGAATAATCCATTTTTTGGCTCCATTTAAGCATTAGAATTTCTTTGCTCCATTAGAAAGTTACAAATATATTCTATATATCTGAGTTCCCCATGGCATATCCATGAAAACCTAATTTTCTTTTATATTGTATCAAAGAAATAAGCACGAGTTTCTGAATACTGTGAGAAATTTCACGGAGTGTCAATAAAAATGATACACTAAAATGGGAAATAATAAAACAAGTTTGTTAGTGTGTGCAAGTTCTGAAGATTATCTCCTTTGTTTACCTGTTAAAATTAAAGCGAAGCATAATTGCCAGGATCAACTATCAAATCTAATTTTATGTGAAAAAAGGGATTTATTTTACGTGGTAAATAGAATTAGAATATTTTCTTCTCAGATGAGTGTTCAAAGAAGACGCCATCTAAATTACGAATTTTAGACGAATTTTGACGCTCAATAGGAAATTACCATTATTGAATTGCGATCAAAGAGCTTAACGAAATCTATTAAATTAATTATTTGCTTATTTTGCTTCAGAGCTCAATAAGCTGCAATTCGATCTTGTCAGATAGAAAATTCCTGATGTATTTATTATAAAAATCTTCCTGATAGAATTTTTCATAAATCTGCAAAATTTTTAACTCTATTTTTTTCAAATTTCAACTTAATTTTGATTTTTTTTTTTTTTGTACAGTAGGAGCAACCTACGAGTATGGAGAGGGAAAGTTAGACCACCAGACTTTGACTATTTTTTCCAAGTTTCATATTAATCGCCTAAATTAATTTTCATGTCCAAATGGGGTTCCACACAGCATAATAATTGCCCTAGTTCAATAAGTAATTACAACTAATTGCAAATAGGCTATGTTGAATGTGGGTTACTTTTCGTACAGCAAACTTATCTTCAAGAGAGAAAACCTGGTTCCATTTCTGTGTATTACACTACCCGCTTATTTCATTTCTACAGGCTGGGCTAAATAATAAAATTGGTGGTTACTTTAACCTGGTGGGCACTTTCCTGTCTTACTCCCGCCTTAGAAATTTGACTTTAAATAATATTAAATTAAAAAAACAGATTTTTTTACATAATTTACGTAGACTAGATTTCTATTTCATGATATACATGTTTTTTTAGGGTAAATCCATGTCAGAAAAACCGGTGCGTCTTTTTTAGCTGCCAATATATTCAATTATTTTTTTGTATATATTCAGGTATCAGATTAGAATTTTCTACAGTTTGAATAGTTCATTCAATCTACTAGTATCAATATTTTTTCAATCATTTACATAGATATGGAATATTCTAAGCGACTTCTGGTGAGCAAAATTTTCTAATTATTATAATAAAAAGAAATCTATTTTTTTTGTCTCGCCATTAAGTTAAGGAAGAATTTCCTTACTTACTCTTTTTTTCACCGTGCTGTTAGCTCTTTTAAAAAGCTTCATTCCTTTAAATATTACACAATCCATGTATTTCAATTTTAGAAAATATTCAAAAAGAGGGGTCGAATAGATATCTCTTTTGAAAATTCTAAAAAAAAATACTACTAAGGCCTTCGGCAGTATTGATAGGATTTTCCTGTGCTTAGAACTGTTAAAGGTAGGCTTACCAAGACTTTTCGTTAGGATACTAGCTGATATGTATCGAAAGACATTTGGTATAGTTAAAGTTTTAGGGAAAGGGATTATCGTCGCCGTTTGAAATTAGAAAAGGAGTAAAACAGGGTAGTAGTAGTATTTCGCTTAGGTTCACGTTGTATATAAATGATATTGTTGACCATTTTAAAAAAGGTATGGGGCCCCGACGGTGTCACTAGGGAACCTGACATTATCTCTGTTGCTTTTTTGCTGATGATGATGCGGTGTTAATAGGCAAGTCATCAGAGGAGCTCCAAATCTTATTGAGTATATTAGAAGAATATTCAGATAGAAAGAAACAAGTGTTGAATATTAAAAAGACTGAGATTGTGATTTTTAGAGGAATTCACGTGAATAGTGATGATCAAAAAGTAGAATTTTATTATAAAGGTGAAAATGTAAAAGAGAGCAAAAATTTTAAATATTTGGGAGTAACACTCTCAGCAAATGGAGGATGGAAAGAGCATGTAAAAGAGATGATTAAGAGAAAGAAAGCAGTTTCAGCTGCCATTTTACGTAATTCAAGGCTTTCAAGTATAAAATATCTAAAAATGCATAAATATGTTTTTTTCAGGGGGACTTAGCCCCCCTTCCCTCCAAACTCAAAATTTTCCAAATTTTACTTTAAAAGCTTTTCCTTTTAAATATTTCTAAAGTGCTAAGAGACATAGAGCGCTACAAACACCAGAATAAACTTTAGAGGGCAATTTATCTGTAAAAGAGGGCATATTATTTCGTTACTAAATTTATTCTTCTTTTTTAAGAATGTTGAGATGGATTCATACAATTAACCTCTCTCCGAAAAGAGACCAAGATGGGGTGACATCACAATGATGCAAGCTACAAGACCATCAATAATCAGATATGCTAGTTCCAATGCAAGTTCTATGGACCTGGCAGGAGACTCTCAAACCAGTGTCGGCTCTGTACAAAAACCCTCTATGCAACCTGGCAGAAAATTCAAGAGGGAATGGATGCTTTCATATAATGCATCAATCTCATCCAATCAAGATCGAGAGGACACTCCTCTTCATGCTTTGCCAGAGACTTCAGATGTACAAGTGTAGTCAGAATTTGTAAATGTATATATTTTTTTTCCGTATTTTCAAAAATAAGACAAATTTTCTCAAGTGCATAACTTTCGATGAGTAACACTTAAATTTGTTTCTAAACTATTCTATAATAATCCTATTTCACTATCATTAACCAAATTAGCAGTATATAAAAGAGTGGTTATAACTCAGAACTAGCAAATGGCTTATCATACTTTTCTATAGATTTATAAACCTTACCTCTAATTTCTCTTTTAAGCAAGATGTTTTCTAATGAAAAATCCAATTATCTCTTTAAACAAACTCTATAAAAACAAATCATTATTTCACACTTGATGGTTGAACAAACGTTCTTAAACTAAGATATGTTTTTGCACTTAGGTTTGTGCATATTTAATCCTATTATCAAAATAACCCATCGGGAAAGGTTGAATATTAATCCGACAGGTATAATTTGAATGTTAATCGCTCACTACAAAGTGGGGTTTCAAATGACCGGATGTTTTTTTATCTTAGATGAAGAGAGATGATACCACAGGAAAAATCACAACATTTTTTCCACAGCGCATTTCTATCTGACGCTGTTTTCGCAGCACGTTATAGGCTCATAGAATATAGGCTAAGGGGTTAGAAACAAAATTTCAACCTGTTAGAGTATTTCAGCGTGTGTGAGTGTGTGTGTGTGTGTGTGTGTGTGTGTGTGTGTGTGTGTGTGTGTGTGTGTGTGTGTGTGTGTGTGTGTTTGTGTGTGTGTGTGTGTGTGTGTGTGAGTGTGCGTGTGTGTGCTATAAGCAAAAATTTGTAATTTATTACGCATTTGTTTGATAAATTCGAATCCAATTAAGAAAAAAAAATTATACCGACAGGTATAATTTGAATGTTAAACGTTCGTTACAAAAGTGGGATTTCAAATAATCAGATGTTTTTTATCTTAGATGAAGAGACATTAAAATAGGAAAAAAGGATTCATAATAACTTAAAATGTGACAGCACAGTGTTATCAAAAACATTATTTGTGTGAAACCGTTTTTGGACATTTTTGACAATTATTTCGGCAAGACAATTAAATACATTTTAAAATACCATTTTAGAATCTGTTTTCGAAAAAGATTTTAGTCTGAAACTCTAGGGTCGTGATAATACACAAGTTATATTTGAATAGTGATGTGAAGTCCTCTAACCCAAGTCGAAAGGGCTCCAATCCTCCTACCCCAAAGGAAGCTCCCGGTCCCCAAAGGTCCTCCCCGGGGCTCTAAAAAGGATCATCCAGCATTTTAATTGCACTTTAACTGTTGATATGGAAGGAGAAAAAAAAGTTCCTCTCTTACAATGATTTATGTACAGGTTAACTACGTCCATCACTTTGAACAAATTCACTGCCAAACGACATAGGAAATCTTGGATTGTCGAGAAAGTTACACCAAAACCAGTAACCAATACTTGGGATGCATGCCGATTAACTAAAGCTGAAGAGCAGTGTTTCATAGAACATACTGCATCGGTTGAACGCTGGTTGGGTTTTATTGAGAATTACAATTAAGAGGGAGAGGCATTCGAGTTGTACCCAAATTTCGAATTTTTATTCTGAATTTTTTTTTTTTGAATTAAAATATTAGTTGTATACATTCTTCTCTTTTTCTAATATATCCTCTAAGAATAATACTTCCTTTCCATGAAACAATATATATTTTTAACTTTTTAAGTTGTCATTATGAAAGACATATGCCAATGTAACTTTTTTTTTCTTCTTTTAATTGTTCAGGTGGTGGGACAATGACTATGAAAAATTTACATAGTTTATTAACTTATAAAAAAAATGGTTATTTCATATAGAAAATAAAACCTTTTTTCTACAGATTAATGAAATAGCACTGCCGTTGGATAATGAAACAACTGAATTTACAGGACCAATTCTATCACCGCCAATGGAGTTCAGAGACGAATCTACATTAGTTGTAGATAATATGGAATGGCAAGGGGGTTTTCTTAACGATGTTTTTTTGGGGACATAGCTAGCCTAGACGATTTAACTTGTAATATCAATATGATAGAGGATTCGGACTGGGCAGATAGATTTATGCGTGAGCATTTAGGAGATGTTACTAGTGCAAGTGAACCGGGTCCTCGTAAAGAAATTACATCGCAGGACAATACAGGCTGGCTTGATCAATTGTCCCCAAACACCTTGGAATATGTACTAGGGGACCTAGTGTCATCTCAAACCATTGCAGTTGAGCAGACGGGGGGTATTGACAATTTTATGTCACCCTCCACCTTTTCACTTAATGATACAATAATGCAAATTGTTGGGCCTAATTCTTCAGGGGACATTTTTGATGACAACTTTACTATTAGTGAATTGAATCTTGTACAAATAGGTGCAGGACATGAAAATAGTGCTCTGTCCTCAGAATTACGTGCATTTTATTTGTTAGAGTCTGCTCTAAGTCACTTACAAACGTATAGGGTAAATTTTAACCCTCCCGAGGAAAACGTGGTTGACGGGAGCATTATTTTAACTGACCCTGTGAATGTTCTCCATAGCTACATCGACAGAATTCGAGCGCAAATTGAGATTCAGAGCCAGACATGGAGGGGTCAAGGGGGAGTTAAAGCATCAGTGAATCAAAAAGTTTATTTACAAAAGGGAACATCCGGGGATATTTTTTATTTTCATTTTTCAACTGGCAACCAGACTTTTTACCCAGGTGTAAATGAATTTGAAGACAACTTTTTCAACTGGGTAAATAAATTAATATCAACTTTGGACACATTTAACGAGAGGGGATGTGCGTTCATCCTTTTATGCATTGAACACATAGATCTGAATCTCAGTATATTTAAAAAAACTTTATTTTAAGGGGAGGGTGAGGCAAAAGAATAAATTCCCACCTTGATTTGTCGGCTACGGGAGGGGTTCAGGGTTTCAGTTTTGACACGGTGCTGCAATGCTTTAAATATGTATTTTTAGCAGCAGCCCATAAAGCATTAAAAAATGAATCGTCAATGAAAAATCTCGACAGCCTTGCACGTAACGGTGGAAAAAATTTCCATAAAGTAATTTTTGACTGTTTAGTCGGGAAGTATCCGGTGTCATTTAAATAAATAAGCATATTCTACAAAGAAAAATAAATTGTGGGGGTGGGGGTGGTTGTTCTCCAGTATGACACTGAATTTGTAGATGGGGAAAAAAACAAATAAAAAAGGGGTTTTATATTCAGTGAGGACACCGATGGTGGAAAATGTTAAAAATTGGGTATGGGTTATTTACGAGCCTCCCAAAGATGTAAATTCTTATGGTCATTTTTTCCCCGTTACAGCAATAAGTCGACTCTTATCTCAAGGCAAAAAATATGGGGAACGTTTCTATTGCCCCATGTGCCTTTCCTCATTTAAAATTGAAAGAACATTCTCGAATCACATGAGCAATTGCAAAATTCATGGCAATCAAAGAATTGAAATGCCGGCAGAAGGCAAAGATATTTTACAATTTAAAAATTTCCGAAATTCCCTGCTGCTACAAGTTGATAAAATATCTTTAGATTGTGAAACAAGACTGGTTGAGGTATCAGACCCATCAAGGCCAAATATAGTCAAGGAACACAAACTAGTTGCGTGTTCCTACGCACACGTCTGTCGCGATTCCAACATTAAAATGCAGTTGGAAGAGTTTTTTTTGGCTATGGATGAGGAAGGTAGCATGAAAAAGTTATTGATATCTTTAATAAAAACAGCAAACAGCGCAATTTCACGATTGCGTCACATCAACAACCCAATGAAATTGTCAGATAAAGAGCAACTGGCACTAGAAAAGGGGACAATTTGCTGGGTTTGTAGGGATGCTCTTGCCCCTAAAGACGCGGTCCAGGATCACAATCACCTTATTGATCCCAATTCAACGGGAAAATGTAACTTTCGGGGGTGGGCTCACAATTCATGTAATTTAAAAATTAAACAGAAACTCTTTCTTCTGGTTTTTCTACATGACTCTTACTAAGATCTAAAGTATGTGCTACCAGTATTGGCACATCATCAAAGAAACGGAACAGTGAATAATGATGCAAGAGTGATAGACAGCTTTACCTACAAAATCATACCTAAATCATCGGAAAAGTTTCTTGTTTTGGAATTTATGTGGAAATTTGTTGAAGCCGACGTTGAGTACACGAATAAAATTCGCTTTTTAGATTCCTATAGTTTTTTTCCCAAATCATTGAGTGAACTAATTGAGGGGGAGAAAACCGATGACGGTTGCCATGATTTCCTCCTTCTCAACCAACAATTTACAAGTGGTTTATATTATTTGTTGACAATCAAGAGCACATATTTTTATGTTTTTTATCGTTTTATGTTGAGATTTGCCAAGCAAATTATTGCATCGATAGAATCGTTTTATGACAGTCTGCACAATTGCAGTTGCACTCCTGATGAATACAGTTTTGCTAAAAAAAAGTGTGGGCAGAGGGAGGGTGTAAAAATGGGTTTGACTACTACAAGCTGTATTTGTCGAGTGACGTGTTAACTCTGTTAGACATTATGTGTAAAAATATGGACAAAATCTATGAGGAATTTAATCTTGATTTGGGCTATTATTTTTCATCTCCTCATCTAGTGATGGACCTCATCCTAAAAATTAGTGGGGGGAAAATTGGGCTAATCACAGACATTGATCATCACCTGTTCATCGAAAGATCAATGAGGGGTGGATTTGTTTTTCACGGGGATCGTATCTTGGAAACTGATCCAACAGGAGAGAAGACTGAGTCAAAATCTGATGCAGTTGTCCTTGATATGAATTTTCTCTATCCCTTGGCCATATCCCAATATGCGCTACCTTGTTGTGACTATAAATGGCTCAATGACCCTCAAGCTCCCCATTTCCCCAACATTGACGACGACAGTGTTGAGGAGAATGGACCGGTTGGATGGTTTTTTGAAATTGATGGAGAGATACCAGTCGAGCTTCACGATTCAGTAAAGGATTTTGTTTTCTCGTGCATCAATAGACCTGTGACTAAGGACTCTTAGTCCTCGCAATAGGCGTTTAGTCGAGGTGGACGGATTGCATTGGTCACCTTCAAAACAAAAACTTATTGCTGACCTTCTGCCGAAAAAAAATATAGTTGTACATCATGTGACTTTAAAATGGATGTGCAACAACGGTTTCAACGTCACAAAGGTTCACACAGCACTCCAGTTTAGTCAAAAACCCTATCTGAAAACGTTTGTTGACACTTTTGTCAACATCCGTTCTGAAGTGCAGACGGAAGCTAAAGAAGAAATTTATAAGCTTATGTTGAATCCTGTTTTTAGCAAAATGTGTGAGAGTGCTCGGAATAAGAATCGTTGTGACTTTGTGACCGATCCCGAACAATGTGTTTAAATTATTGCCGATCCAAATTACACTTCCTTCACAATCATTGGCCCCGACATGGTACTATTGAATAGGAAAAAAAGACGCATTGTCTTGAATATAAATATTGGTGCAGGCAGTGCGATCTTGCAGATCTCTAAAAAGCTCATGTTGGAATTCTACTACAATGTGGCTAGGGTACAATGGCCGGAAAAGGGGCAAGTAGAGGTCTGCTACGGGGACACGGATTCTCTACTGTTAAAATTAAATACCCCAAATCTAATTGATGATTTGGCGCACGGTGAACTTATAAGCTCACGGATGGACTACTCCAATTGGAGTAGTCTTTACCCAGAGCTAGTGAAACGTCGGGCACCAAATCAGCTTTTATTGTTTTAATCTTAAACAGTCCGCAACTTGATTTCCAGTTGTGTGTTTCTAAGTCCGAAGGTGTACTTGATGCAAAAACATGGAAGATAACTTAAGTAACGTTGCAAATGAGTGCTAATACGCTATGTAGATAAGAATTTCAAATAGAACGTCTAAAGGAACTGTCTTGTTCAAAATACAATTTTACGAGCGAAATTGCTGGCAATTAGTTCTCTCAACTAGAGAAACTTTACTGTAAATGTAGAAAAAATTGCCATGATTACCATCTCCGACAAAGTCTGATTTTGTCAAGACGGTATGACTACCTTCCACCTTGGACTCTTTATAACTTCTGACCGGGCTGAATGTGTTATCGATTGGGAAAGTCTCGGTATGAATAAAGTTTTGTAAAGTGTTTCCTAAGATCATTGGGGGGGGGGGGGGACCTAGCGGTCTTTGGGGGGGGGGCCTTGTGGCCCAGGGGGGGCGGCCGCCAGCGGGGGGTGCACTGCCACTATCAAAGTTATCTTTTTTTTTTACTTAGAGCAGATTTTTTTTTGTAAATGTTTCATTCAAAAAAAAGTGATATTTTTTCAAGTGCTTTAATCTAATGTTGTATTTTTTCTCTATAAATAAACAAATAAAAAGTGTATTTATTTAAGTGTTTTTTCTCAGTGTGCCTATATAAATGTTGTATTTTTATTATAAATAAATTTAAAAAAAGTGTATTTTTTCTTGTTTAATGTGCTTTTTTTTCAATGCATTTTTACTTTTTTTTTATGCATATAATAAAAGAAAATATGATTCTTTATTCGTCTTCGACTTCTTCTTGAACAGAGTAGTAGTAGGGAAATTATTTAGTCATTAGACAATTATGGTCTACAGTTAGTTGTCCAGGTGAACTGTTGAAGGGAACATGTATCAATTTAAAAAACCATTCAGATCATTTCTCTTTGGGCCATCAATGTTAGGCAAAACAACACTCTTAACTAAAATAATTAAAAATTGCGATAAAATGTTTGTGGAAAAGCCAAAAAAAATCTACTAGTGCTATACTATTTGGCAGGAGTCATACGATAAAATAAAAGCAATTGCTGCCACCATGGGATTGGTGCAGATACAATTCATACAGGGACTTGATGTTTTCAACATTATTGAACCAAACTCTTGGCTGATCATCGACGATCTGGCTCAATCTATTGAACAATGGTCCCAGCAAATGCTGCAATTGTTCACTGTTCACTCTCATCATGAACAGATTTCCGTTACTCTGGTTCTACACAATCTCTTTCCTCGGAGCAAATGTATGTGAACACTTGCTTTGAGCTGCACATACTATATCATATACAGAGTTGTTCTTGATTCTCTCTCGCTAATAACCTTCAAGAAACAACTCTATCCAGTTGTCCCTAAATTTTTACTCTCAGCATACAATCACGCAACTAATAAAACCCCAAGGTTATATCATATTTTATCTTAATCAAAATACACCCGAGGATCTGCGTGTAGTCACAGATATTTTCGACAATGACATTACAGTATATCTCCCTGTGAACACAAAAAAGACCTATTAGTCGCTATCAGGACACTGAAGAAACTACATGAAAATAGACATTTGTTTTCAGTTCTAAGCACTTCAAAACCTCCGCTTAGGAAAGCAATACTCAAACACGGCATTGACAATGATTTCATTAATCTAATATCTGAACTTTGTTTAAATTTGACTGAGGGTAATGTTCAACTGCCAGAAGTAGTTAAGCAACAGGCAAAGCAACATCGTTCCATTGTACGTACACTGGCCTCTAAAAAGAAAGGAAAGAATTTTAAAAAGAAACAACTTCTTCAGGCGGGCGGTAGCTTTTTCACACTTTTACTGCGAATAATTGCAAGACTTGTAACCTGTGTTCTCTAGAGAATGGTAAAACCATAAAAATTGACTCCAATAGATGTATCTCCCTCACGTGTGGAACACTTTGAAAACAATCTGTGTAAATTCCTTGACAATGAAAATATTGAGGATGATAAAAAACTGCTTTTACTTCAAGATGCACTTCGCTAAGTGGACAAACACAGGTCCTATCGGTCGAGGCTCACTGCTGCTGCTGGTATTGATCCCAAAAAAGAATAATCTCCTCAAGAGTCTGCTGCTGCTGCTGGAACACAATTAAAGAAGGAGGAATTGGATTCAATTGTATTGAAAATTTGAAATCTAATGCCCCACTCATATCGTGAAAAATTTAAACGACTCCTAGCCTATATGTTGGAAAGTGTTTAAGATCATCTTCAGATTGAGAGCAACTGGGAAGGGATTATAGTTCAAGGTATGAGCTATAATCTACTTGATGTATTATATGATATGGCTGCAAATCGTTAAGTAATATTATGGCTTGGCATGCATTAATACAATTTCTTAAATAAAATAAAATTCCGCAAAATTCTTATTGCCAATAAACAAATTCTAAAAAAATTAAATGAACATGCATCATCATCATCAACAACATTGACGCCATTAGATTATGAAAAAGCAAAAGATTTTAAATGAATTGTGGTAAATAGTAGCACACCGCTGATAGCTAGACAAAAGTGAAGACGTATCAAATCGACGTCACCATCACCACCACCAACCAGTCTACAACAGAGTAGTGGACATCAAACAACGTATTTACGTTCAAAATGGTTGAAGTTCTGAAAGGTGTTTATGAAAATATTGGTGAGGCAGGGAGTTTAAGTTCCCCTACAACCCTTTTCAAAGTCACTGGTGTTCACACTAAAAGTGTACAAGACAATTTACAGAATGAATTAAGTTACACTCTGCATATAAATCATAGACTTCGTGCCAATCAATATCGAAAAACTAAAGCCTTTTACCCATTGCATATAATGCAAGCAGATCTACTGACTCTAGATGAGATTCAAAATCGTCAAAATACACCGTACAAGGACATTCTACTTGCAATCAGTTTTTTTAGTTGATACGCATATGCAACTCCATTGCGATCAAAGAGAGGCGTTGACGTTGCTCAGGCCATTGAAAGTATTCTCGAACATGATTCATATGAAAAAATTCAAACGGATCACGGTAGTGAATTTGTTAATCCCCATGTTGCAAAAGTAATAGAGAAATATAGTACACTGCTCTATCATAGTCACATTCCTCTAAAGGCTGCATTGTCCGAACGATTGATCAGAACTATTCGACTTTTAATTTAAATATATTTTAAATTGAAAAATACATCTGCTTTTATTCATGATTTATATAAAATCAAGTTGATTTATAATCAACGACATCCTTGATCATTGCCCAACTATATACCAATAAAATTTAATCATTCTTATCACTTTGCAATTGAAACCGGTTACGAATTGTATTCAAACAAAACAGCTGTCCCGCATAAAAACGCACGCTCCTCTTGGTGTTCCACTTAAATTAATTGGACGTCTTGTGTTTTGAGACGGTTAAGTATTAGTAGTACGACACACTTTTTAAATAGTCTAAAATTCTAAAAACCGCATACTTAACTTATTGTCTGCACGACCACAAAATGAAGAGATTCTCGGCGGCTTTTATGACTATGAACTACAAAAAGTTAAAAATAATAGTGAAATCCATCAAATTGAAAAGATATTAAGGACTCGTAGTCACAGGGGTCGGAAACAGATACTTGTTCGCTGGCTAGGATACAACTCTGATTTCGATTCTTGCATCGGTGTTGAAGATATTGACAATGGCCAATGATTTCTATGTAACATTCATGTCCAACGTTTCCGATCTTCTCTAGAATGACCTGAATACGACAAGTGATTTTTGTACAAAACTCTCCCCTACCATCCAAATTAATGGTACAGGTTAGGTGTGTCTTGTTGATGATAATATCGAAAACACAAAGGACATCTTGAGGAGGATACGTTTGTATGGTATGAAATTTATAACACTCAACTGGACTATGAAAGGGTTGACGTATACCGACTATAAATTGGTTGAAGCACTTAAATCTAGCGAATATCCACATGCCAAATTGAAATATATTGAATACGATAATATGACAGATTTGTGTCGTACAATCAATAGAAAAATCTCATATCGTAGGAATGGTAAATTCCATTTTAATTATTCATTGGAACATGATAGGATTTACATTACCTCACCTGTTGACACTGAAATAATTATTCTCAATGATAATCTGAGAGACGTTCTTGGCTTTAAACAGAATATGATCAATGGGAAAAATGCTGGCACCGTTTACGGGATGAATCAAGTTATTTTTGCTGATTATCCACCTGGTTTCGCCTCGGACTCTTGCATATTTCTCTATGCATTCTTTGTGGAAACATCGAGAGTCGGTAATTCAAATGTCCCCCTCCTGCGTGTTCTTGAACGAAAAACAACTCATGAACTTGTTCATCACTATAATATAAAGCATCTTCAGTATAATCCTGTAAACACTTCGTATTTGGAACTCTGTCAGTTAACACTAAGAAGTGAATAGGGTGATCCTCTAGCAATAACAAAAGGCTTAGCAGTGATTACATGTCATTTTCGACCCATTGTAAACGACAGCACAATCACCTAAAATGAACAATAGAAGAATTCCATTTGTCTGTCCCGATATCGATAGCTATTTTGGTGCTTTGAGTCCACGTCAAATAGGCAATGGATTGGACTACTACAAGGGGCGTACTAAATGTCTGGCTATGTTATTGGTAGCTGATTTGCTAGGCTATTTCGTTCTGCACTACCCCTTGCCAGAGAATATCTTGTACCTGCTGCATCAAATTTTGCTGCCTCCACACCACAGGATTGGTGGTCGGGCAAGAATTTCAAGGAGAGTGTTAAGGAAAATATTAGATCTTCAGCAAGAGCCATTGGTGAGCAACTAAAATCTCGACAAAATGGGGAGGGATTGAAAAGGATGCGTTCGCGTCATTCACTCATCAGTCTCCACCCAGGCAGGAAACAAAGGACATCAACAAGGACTTTGAGGAATAAAACAAGGAAGACCAATAAGCAGAAGAAGAAGAAAAAGAAAAAGATTGTTAGATCAAAGAAGGATTTCTTCTCATAAGATAACTTATCTCCCCCACAAGGAATCATATCCATCAATCAGTTCCTCATTGAATCTATACAATGCTGAAAATGTTGATGTCAGTGTTAAGTATGGCTATTATGAACAATTTCATCCCCAACAACCCCTCTCGGAAAATATACACTTTCAAATATTTTCCAATGAAGACTATTTCATTGATTTGTCATCAACATTTATTGATTTAAATGTTGTGGTGAAGAAAAAGTCAGATAATACAACTCCAAATGCTGGCGATGGCCTCTCCTATGAAAACTGTATTCTACACAACATATTCAAACAAATTAATATATTTATTAATGGAAAATTGGTGAGCAATAGCAATAATTTATCAAACTATGCCAGCTACATACAATTTATGATGATGACACCAAAGGCTTACAAGGAGTTGAGAGGACAATCATTAGGCTATGAATATCGATCAGCTGTTGATACTGACGGTGATTTGACTACTGCAGTGACCCAGGAGTATCATCTAGTTGGAAAATTAAATCATGAGATATTCAATATATCCCAATGGCTACCCCCCAATGTCAAGATTGACATAAAGTTACAGATGGCACCATCGAATTTCATTTTGATAAAAATACTTCCTGCAGCACCCGACGCAAATGTCATTATCACATCGGCAATTCTCCACGTCCTAAAACAACAGGTTATGAGCTCTGTTGCATTGGCAGTGGAAAAGATAAGAGCCAATGGCAAAACCATTAAACTTCTTTTCTCCCATATGATCACCAATCAACGTCACATTGCCACCGGCTCTCGCAGTTATACCAATTCATCATTTATGAATGGAGAAATTCCATCAAAATTGGCTTTGGCCTTTGTGAAGAGTGGCAGTGCCGTTGGATCCTGGACTGAACCCCCCCATGATTTTAATTTTTTCGGTCTATCTAGCCTTGTTTGCAAAGTGAATGGTATTCCACTGTAGAGTCTATCATTTGACAAAAAATCCTATAGAACTCTGTACGAGTTGACCATGCAATCCCTAGATCACGACTCTCAACTATTTTAAAATAGAATAACCGATTCAATGTTTTCAAAAATCATGGGGTTATTGTTTTGGATTTGTCTGGCACACAGAATATGAGTATAGTACGAACAGGGAATGTACGTTTAGAGTGTACATTTGCCGATGGTCTGACTGAGAGTATCACGCTAATTTCACTGAGTCAATTTGAAACCTATTGGGAAATCACACCCGACGGCAGTGTTCTAATAGACCTACTACCATGAACACAAACCAAATAATCAACGTATTTAGTATTTATCCATACATGTCCCAGTACAAGTCCTATTGCATACCTTCGGACTTCATTGAAAAAATTCCAAGTGTTAACAATACCCTTATCATTGTTAATAGCAGTCCATCGACTTTGAAGACTAGGCATTGGCTATGCATCTTTCAAACAATGAAGACTATTGAATTTTTGATCCTCTTGGCCTATTGTATAAAGTCTATGCTCCATACATCAGCAACTTTATTGAAAGCAGTGGGAAAACTATTATTCAAAATCAACGAAGAGTACAGGATTTAATGACTAAGACATATGGCTTTCATGCACTACTCTTTTTCATGTTCAGATGTCGTGGCTATACCTACAAGCAGTTTCTCAACATCTACGTTGACTTACCTCGATTGAACGACTTTCTAGTGGAGAATATACTTACAAGTGTATTTAATATTGATTTTAGTGCCCTAAGAATAAAATGTTCTAAAGATGTATGTGAAATTGTTTATTAATAAAAAAAAAATTATATACATGATAAAACGACTTTTCTACTCTTTAGATTTCATCCACTACTAGGTATTTGTCGACAACAACTAGTGCAGGTAGATTATCTGAATTCACAGTGTACTGATCCTGATGTACTGCAATGTCAGGGTCACATTTTCTACAGTAGAGTGTGACTTCACTCTTTTCATATCTCTTTGTATAGTCGATGATGCCATTCTCATTCATTTTATAGAATTCACATGTTTCACTTTGCTGAGTTGAAGTAATTTCATAAACAGTGTCCTCAAGTGTCGAAAAACATTCCGTCACAGCCAAATACAAATCAGTGGGTTTATAATCATAACACCCATTGTCTTCACAACAATGACGTATAAACAATATTCTTTTGTTGTTACAACAGTTGAATCTCTGACCCGGTTCATCCTCCAAGAAAAATCTAAAACCACGACGATACCAATCTCGTAGCAATAAACTAAAATCACGGTTAGGATTCTTTCCAATCATACCGGGATATGTATTTTCCCACTGCTTACATTTACCAAAATGACAATTGGAGCATAGGTGGCCTCTAGGATGAGAGTCACACACTTATTCAAGACAGGAATTACAACCTTTAATTTGTTCAGCGAATCTTCTATGCAATTTACACGGGTTGCATAATCTACACTTTTCATCATACTCATCGATCATTGTGTAATTCTCACATGATGACCAGCTGCCCAGTGTGTACATACATAACGGACATGTATGGAACATTTCGTCATGTGTTGACACTCTCACTGCCACAATGAAACTAAGCTAGCAACAACAAACATTGTCTGAGATAGAGAGAGAGAGAGAGGATTAAATCATCCTTGAGCACCATCTTTCTCATGAAAAAAAAGTCCTAAATTTCTAAACTAATGTTTAAAAGCATATCCACAATATCATTTTGCCATGTCGTGATCAATATATCAATAAATTGTCTAAATGCATTGTGACTACGACGTAGAAGCTTCATACAATAGTCTAATGATGGAGCATCAGTATTCATGATATTGACAAGCATTCCCCGAGAAAGTATCTTTCTTTGAACAGACAGCTGTAGAAAATTGTCATCTAGAATCAAACGTTTTTCCATAAGAACTAGATTCCCCATGATTCGCTCTTTCTCGAATCTATCCATTTTTTAGAGTCCTAACTCTCTCACAACCAACTTCAGACTAACCAGAATTTGTTCTACTCTAAAAAATATACGCTAGTCTACTATAGAAAGAAAAAAATATCATTGATTTAGAAACAATTTTATTGAACATAATTACAATAATAATAATAATCACTGATGCATTTTGTTCTCATCAATATATTTCGATAGGACATCTAATGCTGACCTAAGTTTATTTATATGGAGAATATTTAATTTTCCAGCAAAACTGAACTGTTCTTTTTACTTAAATTTGCTTAATGATATCACGTATCAAGCATACATAATGGTTCATTCAAGACATAGTCTACAAAAGGCGGTTATTTCCACAGCTACATTAGGTACTCGTATATCGGTGCTGCTGTTGTCGGCTCCATCATTAATCTCCACTAGTGTAAATGCACCACTCATTTTTTCTCCACTTATATCCTCTCAAATAAACTTTTCTCTCTGAATTCAATTCTCTTACTAATATGAATTGTAGTGAAAACCATTTCTTTTATTCAAATCCCAATCACCAATCAAGTTATACTCACTCTCTTTGAAAAGGTGTAATGCCGTGTAGAAATGTTTACCTATATGTCTCGTAGAAGTATAAGGCCATGTGAGAGGATAGTCACTCTCTTTGAAAAGGTGTAGAGACGCAAGCAAATAACGTTGAAATTGCTATACGTATAAGCAAATCCAGACGACACATACTACTATTATTCCGTATATGAAGGGGGCTGTCCTCTCCTCGACGCCTCGCTCTTTACGCTAAAGTTTTTTATTGTTTAAAAAAATAAAGTTGTGCGAAAGTGCCAAACTTTAGCGTAAAGAGTGAGGCGTTGAGGAGGGGACAGCTCCTTTCATATACGGAATAAGTTCTGTTCGTTTTAAGCTTTAGTGTCGCTCCTGGCTCACCGTTCATGAATAATTAAACCAAATCTTGCATGTTAATTTTACTTTTTTTTGGCTAGATGGCTTTCTCGAAATTTTGATCTGACGTAACTTACGAATTAGCTTACTTAACCAACTTCTATATTCATAAATTTTTATTACGTATCTTGGGGGATTTGCCCCCTAGTCAATACCTCGCTCTTTACGCTAAAGTTCAAATGTTTTTCCAATTCTTTTAGAATGACCCCTTAATCACGAAAGCCGTTAATTAGATTAAATAGCTCTGAAGAAAGTACAAAAAAAACTTTAGCGTAACGAGCGAGTCAATGACTAGGGGGTTAATCCAATCATATACGTAATAATTTCTGTTGGATTTAAGTTTTGATGTTGCTCCGTACTTTCAGTTGAACAATTTTTTTTTTCCTATGTAATCTGATTTTTTTTTTTTAATAATTCTTCATAGCAATGTCCCTTCCTCCGTGAAAACTTCCTTCATGGAAAGTTCCTTAGACGTAATACCAAAAAAATACAGAAAAAAAGAACAAAAAATACAAAATTCCACATTTTTGTGGGTGGAAGCTTAAAACCTCTACAATAGGGTTCTTGGATACCCTGAATTTGATGGTGTGATTTTCATAAAGATTTTCTGACTTTTAATGTGTGTTTCTCCCCTTTATCAAAAATCAAGCAAATTTTCTCAGGCTCGCAGTTTTTGATGGGTTACACTAAACGTAAAGAATATTATATATTTGAAATCCGCATAATAAGCCCAATCTTTTGGTATATCTTTTGATATCCATGTTTTAGAGTTTGATTACTATTGAGCCTTGTCGCTCCTTTCAAACAGTTCATTAGCCTACCACAAACTGTTTGAAAGGCTTGAAGCCTCTGTTGTAGTCTGCCATCTGTTATACTGAACTCGATGGTGTAGTTTTCATCATCACCCTTCTTGTGTTGCATGCCCGCATATTTTAGGATTCGGTGAATTTTTTTCAGACTCTTAGCTTTTCATGGATAAAGAATTTTACGTATTTGGAATCATAATAAAAATCCGACTCTTTTCAACGCATGTATTGATACCAAATTGTTTGTTGGAGTTTGTTTTCATTAGCATTATTGACTCTTACTATCGGTCCTATTCAACAAACTGTTTAATAATGTAGCTTTTTAATTTTCTATATTACTTCCATTCGGTCGCTTGGAGACAAAACAAGCTATTTGATTTAATATTGGAATTGACGTCTCTTTTTCTTGCTCCTTTGGGACATATTTTGAATTCTTCTTCCCTGTGTTCATCTTTTGTATTCTCATCTTATCAACCTTTTTTCAGGGTACGTTTACTCTGTATCCAAATTGATTTTTAATACTCTGATTATATCTATAATGAATTGTCATGATTGTAGTGATAGCTACAACCTAGTAATTAACAGGAGGGTAATTAACATAATTGTGGAGGGGACAGCTCCTTTCATATACGGAATAAGTTCTGTTTGTTTTAAGTTTTAGTGTCGCACTGCACTTTACATTTGCACTTTACTGAAAAAATATAAATGTTTTTACTTTTATAACTTTAATAAATCAAATAATATCAAATAAATAAATCAAATAATTTTGATTACTAAATATCAGTATATGTATATTAAACTGACAATGCACATTCATTTGTATTTTTTTCAGTAAAATACAAATTTTGTTCTGGCCTTGGGAAGGCATAGGGGTTTTGCGCCCAACTTATGTTAATTTGTGCTCGTTTTGAGTTTGACTCGGTTATTTATTGTAATTTCTGTTCGTTTTGGGTTTCATTTATTTATCGATGCTGATTTGTGATAGTTTCACGCTTGGTAGATTATTTGATTTTATTTTTGCTCATTTTTGGTTTAATGGAGTTTTTTACTTTTCTTTGAAAACTTATTTTGTGGAAAAAGTTTTTTTAATTAATTACTTTTCGTTTTATATTGACATAGTCTTTTCAGGGAAAAAGAAAATAATACTTTAAATCTTTTCGTTTTTTAAGACTTTGTAGTTTGGCCTGCTATTTGTATGCTCTAGAAAAATTTTCAGCAATTTTTAACAAAATACACCCTTTTAGAAATCTGGACACAAATAGTACTGTTTAATTTAGTTTCATACCTCCTCTAGTTGACCTGAAATGGAAAACTTGATACCATACGGCAAAAAAAATCTGTTTACTTTCTTTGACAGCTTGTATACACTTACGCTATTTTGATTTGGTTAAATTCTAAGAGCAGAAATGGGAGGGTTGGTGTGGGAGGGTGGGTGTGTGAGTGTGGGAGTGAAAGGGGGATTAGTTGCCCCCAATTCACTTCCGACTATTCAAAAGGGCATCAGCCCTTTCTATTTTCAATTCAATGAGCCCTTTTCAAAGTTCCCACAACAACTCTTTCGATACGAAGTGCCCTGGTCTAACAGCAACAACAACAAAAAATAATACATTGTACCCACTTCGATCATTACTAAAAGAATGTCAAGCCTTCCAATCACTTTCGACTATTAAAACGGGCACTAGGCCTTTCGATTTCCAATCGAATGAGCCCTTTTGGAAGCGACAACGCTTTCTATAAACACCTTATATGCCACCAGGGCATAAATTACAACCCTTACCCTAAGGTCTGTTAGGGTGGTTGTCATCCTCTAAGACCAAATTTTCAGAACTTTCAACTACGTTAAACAACAAAGCTATCTCAAAATTTTGATTGGATATGTTTGTGGAAATGGTGGGTGTGAGAGGGGTGGTAGTGGCTCTCCAATCACTTTCAACTATTAAAAATGGCCCTAGCCCTTAAAGTTTCCAATCAAAAGAGCCCTTTTGAGGTTTCTACGACAAAACTTTCAACAAAAATCTTATATCCCCCCAGGGCATAACTTACAACCCTTGCCCTGAAGTGGGGGAGTGTCTTTCTTAAAGACCTAATTTCCAGAACTTTCTACTACGTTGAAAAAAATGGCTATCTGAAAATGTTGATTGGATGTGTTTGGAGGAATGGTGGGCGCGAGAGGGGGGCTAGTTACCCTCCAATCACTTTCGACTATTACAAAGGGCACTAGCCCTCTCAATTTCAAATTTAATGAGCTCCTTTTGAAGTTTTACGACAACTTTGTCTATAAAAACCTTACATGTTCCCAGGTCAGAAATTACAACCTTTGCCCTTGGGGCTCTGGGGGGTTTGTCATCCATAAATACATAATTTCCAGAACTTTAAACTACTTTGAACAAAATGGCTATCTCTAAACTTTGATTTAATGTTTTTTGGGAAATGGTGGGCGTAAGAGGGGGGTTAATTACTCTCCATTCACTTTCGACTATTAAAAGGGCAATTTCAATTTCCAATCAAATGAGCCCCTTTTGAAATTTCTATAACAACTTTAACTTTTTATATGCCTATAAACTTTATATGCCCCCAGGGCATAACTTACAACCCTTGAACTGAGGGATCTGAGGGGGTTATCATCCTAAAAGACCTAATTTCAAGAACTTTCAATTACGTTGAACAAAATGGATAAGTCAAAATTTTGATTGGATGTGTTAGGGAAAATGGTGGGCGTGAGAGGGGCGTTAGTCGCTCTCCAATCACTTTCAACTATTAAAAAAGGCACTAGCCCTTTCAATTTCCAATTGAGTGAGCCCTTTTGATGTTTCTACGCTTTCAATAAAAACCTTGTATGCCCCCAGGGCATAACTTATAACCCTTGCCCTGAAGACTGTTAGGGGAGTGTCCTGCTCAAAGGTATAATTTCCTGAACTTTGAACTGCTTGGAACAAAATAGCTATCTCAAAATCTTTATTGGATGTGTTTGGGGAAATGGTGGGCTTGGAAGGGGTGTTAGTTGCTTTCCAAACACTTTCGACTATTAAAAAGGGCACTAGCCATTTCAATTTCCAATCGAATGAGCCCTTTTTGAAGTTTCTACGACAACGCGTTACATAAAAACCTTATATACCCCCTCGGCATAAATTGCAGCCCTTGCCCTGATGGCTGTGGGGGGGGGGGGTGTCATCCTCAAAGACCTAATTTCCAGAACTTAAAACTACTTTAAAAAAATGGCTATCTCATAGTTTTGATTAGATGTGTTTGGGGAAAAGATGGGGGTGAGAGGCGGGTTAGTTGCCCTCTAATCACTTTCGACTATTAAAAAAGGTAATAGCCCTTCGAATTTCTAATCGAATGAGCCTTTTTAAAAGTTTCTACGAAAACGCCTTCTATTAAAAACCTTATATGCCCCCAGGGCAAAACTTACAACCCTTGTCCTAGGGGCTGTGGGGGACTGTCCTCAAGAACATAATTTCTATCTGGAAATCAACTACGCTGAACAAAATATCTATCTCAAAATTTTGATTGGATGTGTTTCGGGAAATACTGGGTGTGGAAGGGGTATTAGTTGCCTTCCAATCACTTTCGACCATTAAAAAGGGCACAAGCCACTTCAATTTCCAATTGAATGAGCGCGAATGACAACTTCTTCGATACGAAGTGCCTTGCTCTAAAGGAAAAAATGAATAAATAATACATTGTGCGAACATCGTTCTTATATGCCCCCAAGGCATAACTTAAAACTCTTGCCCTGAGGGTTTTGGGGGAGTCTCCTCCTCTTTACTTAGTCCCCGTTTCTTGTCTCGTTCTCGAATGTCCCCGTTCTTTACTTAGGCAGCGCGATCGCGCTGCCTATGATTTATACAACAACTTTCTATATAAACCTTATATGCCCCCAGGGCATAACTTACAACCCTTGCGCTGAGGGCTCTGAAGGTGTTATCATCCTAAAAGACCTAATTTCCAGAACGTTCAAATACTTTGAACAAAATTGATATCTCAAAATTTGGATTGGATGTGTTTTGGAAAATGGAGGGCGTGAGAGGGGCGTTAGTCGCTATCCAATCACTTTCAACTATTAAAAAAGGCACTAGCCCTTTCAATTTCCAATTGAATGAGCCCTTTTGAAGTTTCTACGACAACGCTTTCAATAAAAAATTTATATGCCCCAGGACAAAACTTACAACCCTTGCATTGAGAGCTCTGGGGGTGGGGTTATCATCCTCAAAGACCTAATTTCCAGAACTTTCAACTACGTTGAACAAAATGGATATCTCAAAATTTTAATTCGATGTGTTTGGGGAAATGGTGGGCGTGAGAGGGGCGTTAGTCGCTATCCAATCACTTTCAACTATTAAAAAAGGCACTAGCCTTTTCAATTTCCAATTGAATGAGCCCTTTTGAAGTTTCTACGACAACGCTTTCAAAAAATTTATATGCCCCCAAGGCATAACTTCGAACCCTTGCCCTAAGGGCTGGGGGGAGGTGTTGTCATCCTTAAAGACCTAATTTCCAAAACTTTCAACTACGTTGAGTAAAATGGCTATCTAAAAATTTGGATTGGATGTGTTTGGGGAAAAGTTGGGGGTATAAGGGGGGTTAGCTGCCCTCAAATTACTTCCGAGACTATTAAAAAGGCTACGGTGCTAGCCCTTTGAATTTTAAATCGAAAGAACAACTTGTCAAGTTTCTATGACAAAGATTTCAATAATAACCTAATATGTTTCCAGGGCATAAATTATGATCCATGCCCTGAGGGTTGTGGGGGAGTGTCCACTTGAAAAGTATATTTTCTAAATAGAAATAAACTACGCTGACCAAACTGAATATCTAAAAAATTTTATTGGATGTGTTTGGGGGAATGATGGGCTTGGGGGGGGGCAAGTTGCCCTCCAATCACTTTCGACTATTGAAAAGGGCACTAGCCCTTTGAATTTCCAATCGAATGAGCTTATTTTGAAGTTTCTACGACAGCGCCTTCTTTAAAACCTTATATGCCCCAGGGGATAGCTTAAAACCCTTGCCCTGACGGCTCTGGGGGAGTGTCCTCCTCAAAACATATTATCTATCTGGAAATCAACCACGCTGAACAAAATGGCTATCTCAAAATTTTGATTGGATATGTTTGGGGAAATGATGGGCGTGCGGGGGGGGGGGGGGGGGGGGCTAGTTGCCCTCCAGTCACTTTCGACTGTTAAAAAGGGCATTAGCCCTTTGAATTTCCAATCGAATCAGCATTTTTTGAAGTTTCTACGACAACGTCTTATATAAAACACTTATATGCCCCCATGGCATAACTTAAAACCCTTGCCCTGAGGGTTGTGGGGAGTTTCCTCCTCAAATACATATTTTCTCTGTGGAAATCAACTACGCTGAACCAAATAGCCATCTCAAAATTTTGATTGGATGTGTTTGGGGGAATGAGGGGCGTGGGGGGGCCAGTTGCCCTCCAATCACTTTCGACTATTAAAAAGGGTACTATCCCTTTGAATTTCCAATCGAATGAGCATGTTTTGAAATTTCGACGTCAACGCCTTCTACAAAAAACCTTATATGCCCACAGGGCATAACTTAAAACCCTTGTCCTGAGGGTTGTGGGGGAGTTTCCTCCTCAAAAACATATTTTCTATCTGAAAATCAACTACACTGAACTAAATGACTATCTCAAAATTTTGATTCGGTATGTTTGGGGGAATGATGGGCGTGGGGGGTCTAGATGCCCTCCAATCACTTTCGACTATTAAAAAGGGCACTAGCCGATCCAATTTCTAATTGAATGAGCCCTTTTCGAAGTTTCTACGACAACTTCTTCGATACGAAGTGCCCGGGTATGGAGAAAAACAAAAAACAAAAACACATTGTGCCCACATCGTTCTTTACTTAGGCAGCACTAGGGCACTGCCTATGATAGCAAAAAGTAATTTATTGACACTATTGGTCAAAGAAATATAAATTTAACTTAAATGATTTTCTTGCATGAAAAATATTCTTTGCTCACGTTCACTTACAGGTATTGGTGAAAAAATTACAACGACGAGGAAAAATAAGAAACCATAGTTTCGGTTAAATCAATATAGATTACATCGTTACTATTACCACTAATAAATCATCGTGGCACCAAGCCGCCTAAGGCCAACATAGCTCCATGAACTCCTCCTCTCCTCTTCAGTCAGCTCAAACCTCCACTGTTTAGTCTCCCCATGATCGATAGAGACATACTTATTCCTATGCAATAATCGACATATAATAGTAAACAATAAGAGCATATACGAACCCCCCCCCCCCCCTGTAAGGTTCTAACACCGAGAATAACCTAAGATTTATTCATAATGAAACAACATACAATGAATATACAAATCCCCATAAAGTACGAATCCCCATAAAGGCTTCTCGGTCTGTAAAGGAGGGGAAAGACATATGAGTCATCTAAGGAATGCTGGTCATGCAGGGAGAATTTGAAATGTTTGTTAAGTATTTTATTGCAACCTTTGTCCATTCCGTTTGACACCATCTTGCATATCGTTTGGCCCCAGATGAATTTTCAGGATTAGGATTTTCAGCAAGCATCCTTGCTGAAATTTGATACTTCATTTGATACTTCAAATTCAGATACTTAATTAAATGAAGTATCCTTCACTCAACATAGATTATAGCAAAAGATAGATCCTCAATGCAAGGTAAAAGCTTCCGTATTTTAATTTGTTTTGCTCTATCATACTGAAGCTGTTCCAAAACTGTACTCCATCACAATCGTACAGATTATCAAATTGCAAAAATACAAAATTAAAATCACCATTACCGACTGATAAAATTTAACCCAACATAAATATATGATCCACAAACTTATAAACTCATTCTTTAAAAGGGTTTGTCCTGACTTGCCAGTTTTTAGGAAACCCGGGCTACTGGAATGACATAGGTCAGAAAGATGATAGATGATGCTGTTATTTGTTTTGCTTAGAAGGCCCAGTAATTGAGCGATAGCCCAGCTAAAGTGCTTAATATATGTCAAAAGATGTCAGAGAAAAAATTGTTATTCTTGTATTGATGCAATAGAAAATTGAACCTGACGTTTCTGTTTCTTAAGTAAAATGAAAAAATCAAATTTCCTTCTACAAACAAGTCCCACAATTAAGCATATGTAAAACCACTAGGCGTCCAAATATTATCTACGAAAAACAAAAAAGGAAAATAGGATGGAATAACGTATATACTAATAGCTTAACCTTTGGTCATAACTTCTTTTACAAATTTAAGTAACAACTGTTTCCAGCAAAAGAGTTTTTCAAAATACATTAAAGAGCTGCATTAAACCGATGACGAACAAAAATTAAGTTAAATTCTAGTTTAAATTTATCAAACAGTTCGTGGTAACGAAATGTAAGAAAGGAGCGACCCGGGTCAATAGTAACCGAAACTCTAAAAAACAGAATTTTTATACAGATAGACACATCAACAGAGGAGGATTTTTTTTTTTTGCTGATTTTAAATATATAAGTTTGATCAACTTTAGTCCAACCCATCAAAAAGTTACGAGTCTGAAAAAAATTGCCCTGTTTTCGAAAAAAGGGGGACATCCCCCAAAAGACATATAATCCTAATGAAAATCACATCGTCAGATTAAGCATATCAGATAACCCTTCTGTAGAGGTTTCAAGCTCCTATCTTTACAAATATGGAATCTTGTATTTTTTGTCAGAAGAAAGATCACGGATGCGTGTTTTTTTTTGTTTTTTTTTTCAGGGGTCATCATATCGACCCAGTGGTCCTAGAATTTCGTGAGAGAACTCATTCGAACCTAAATTAAAAGTTCTACAAGATATTGGAGGACAACTAGGCCCCCTCCCAGCTCATTTTTTTCCTAAGTCACCGGATCAAAGTTGTGAGATAGCAATTTTGTTCTGCTTAGTTGAAACATCTAATAATTATGTCTTTGAGGACGACTTAATCCCCTTCAGTCCCAAGGGGAATGGCTGTAAGCTAAGAACTTTGCCCATTGTTTGTATATAGTATTGGTTATTGGTAAGTATACAAAGTTTTCAGGGGATGGTTTTTTCTGAGGGGACGGGTCGGGGGGATTGGGTTACGTGGGAGGATCTTTCCATAGACGAATTTTTCACAGGAGAAGAGAATTTCCATGAAAGTGATAATGGGTTTCCCAGCATTATTTAAAAAACAATCAGAAATTAAATAAAAATCAAGTTTTTTTCAACTGAAAGTACGGAGTAACATTAAAACGAACAGAAATTATTAGGTATATTAGGGGGTTCGTTCCCTCCTCAATACTTCTCTCTTTACGCTAAAGTATTTATTACGAATATCTTTTAAAGATTTTTTCTTTCATTCATTTCAGTGATTTGAAAATTGCTCCACTTGTGACTTTCATTTTCATAAAAACAGTTTCGACCTCTTTGGCCGTTTTGTTTGTTACTATGCCTAACAAAATTAGCTCCTTGTGTAGACCAAAGAATCGGTTGGTCCGGTTTCTTGGTATCCTGCTTGATGAGAACCTTTCGTTTAGACACCATATAGCCATGATTAGGGTTAAGGTCTTACGGAGTTTGGGTGTCATTCGAAAACTCATTACACCTGGATCTATTCTGAAACTCCTTTTTTTCTGCCTTGTCCAGTCATATGTCTCTTATTGCCCCATAGTATGGATGTCTACTTTTCCTTCTACACTGCGGTCGCTTTATGTCATGTATGATAAAACACCGCGTCTGGTTATTGACACCCACAGTTCTTAACCAAGACCGCGTCTAAATATAAAGTCGATCTACATTCTTTCTTGGGCTTCGTTTGTTTTTAATAAGCTTCATGGCAATCTTCCAAAATCTCTTCAAAAAACTCCTCAGTTTATTTCTGATTCAGCTCCATATAACCTTCGTTCGTCACATAATATCTGCATTCCTCCTACTCCCACTGTGCGGTCAGATTTCAATCCCCTCATCGCTTGTCATCAGGTTTGGAACTCCCTGCCTTCTTCAGTACAGAAATGCCACTCGTTTGGAACTTTGAAGAGGATTCTTATGGACCATTTAGTTAAGAATCAAACAGAATAGTTTTTTTTTTTTTTTTTTTTTTTTTTTTTTTTTTTTTTGTGGAGTTGATGTCCCCTGAATGTTTAGTTTTGTTTTATGGTGGTCTTCTCTGCGCTATGACTCCCAGGTCTCAGGTATGGTCTCTTTTTAATTTTATATGTTGTTTGGCGATTGATTTCTTTTTTATGGTTGTTTGGATATATTGTATTTTCTTTTCTTTTTTTCTCATTCCCCCTTGTATTCCTGGCCATGGAGCCTTTCGAGGGGGATTAGGAGTGTTGTGGTTGGATTGTATGTATTGATTGGGTTATTCAATGTAGTCCAATTTTAATGTTTTTCTATTGATTTAGTGTTTGATTTAAACGGTATGTATTCCCCCTCCATTACAGGCCTAGGATCCTTTGGGGGATTAGCACAATGTATTTTCTTGTATGATTAATTGATTATGAATAAATCTTCTCTCTCTCTCTCTCTCTCTCTCTCTCTCTCTCTCTCTCTCTCTCTCTCTCTCTCTCGGTATGGGGAGGAGTTTTATTTGAAAAAAAAAAGTTCCGCAAATATCGCTAACATAAGTTACGTGGGAGAATATTTCCATGGAGATAATTTCTCGTTGGGGAAGGGAATTTTCCATGGAGGGGGATCTGGATTTTCGTACATTATTTAAAAAATGGTCAGTAATTAAACATAAAAAAAAGTTTTTTTTTTAACTGAAAGTGAGAACCAATATTAAAACTTAACAGGAACACAGAAAACATTACGTATATAAAATGGGTTGCCTCTCCTCAATAGCTCGCTCTTACGCTTAAGTTTTTTTTTCATAACTTTTAAAAGAGCTTATTATTCTAATGAAACAGTCTTTGTGATTTAGAAGTCATTTTTAAACAACTGGAACAAAAATAAAACTTAGGTCATTATAAGGTTGTTATTAGTTTAAAAATGTAAAATTAATATGCAAATTTCGTTTCAATTATTCATTTACTGTGAGCCAAATTCAAAACCTGCATTAATTGAAAAACGTTCAGATATTAAATAAAAAAACAATTTTTTTAACTGAAAGTAAGTAGCGACATTAAAACCTAAAACGAACAGAAATTATTTCGTGTATAAAAGGGACTGTTCCCTGCTCAACGCCCCGCTCTTTACGTTAAAGTTTTTTTATTGTTTTATAAAGCAGAGTTGTGAGAAAAAGTCAAACTTTAGCGTAAAGAATGGGGCGTTGAGCAGGGAACAGCCCCTTTCACATACGGAATAATTTCTGTTCGTTTTGAGTTTTAATGTCGCTCCTTACTATCAGTTAAATTTTTTTTTTATTTAATTACAAACAGATAATTAAGTTGCTATCATTAATAACATTGAAAATTTTAGATTCGTTTGGCCTTTCTCCTTTCGGCTGACGTGTTCTAGCAGCTTTAAATTTCCCACAGAAGCAATGGACTCTAGATTGACCGTGTAGCCGGTTGGAATTTATCCCTTTCCTCCCAGTAGGATAAAGCATAATCCTTCGTACCAGCGTTTCATGAAGGTTCAAGCTTCCCCTAGTTGAAGTGCTAACTATTGGTTCCTGATATCTTAGGATTGAATAGGCCGAACTACACAGAATTGTATCTAGGTCGCTTTATTTACTTGTGATTTTGTATTGGGCTCACGTTTATACGATATTTTTCGTGGTTTTGTATTAATGTGTCATTTATACGATATCTTTACTATGTTAACTAAGAAATAAAACAGGAATATTTTACATTTTCCTTGTTCATGGTATTCTAATGTGAATGTCTTTGATTTTTCCCAATTTGAAATCATCCAGTATTCCAACCACAGGTAAAGTGTGTATCTATATTTTTTCTAAGCCTTTTTAATTAGCTCACGGCATTCAATTTTGGAATTTTCGAAAGTGTATCAATTTCTATTTTAGTTAAACTCTAATAATACCCTTCTTTGGGTAAAATGAGGCTAGAAGGGACCAAGAAGCTTGGAAGCCGACTAGCCCAAGTCTTAAGTCCGTATTGAAATACAGATGAGGAGACGAGATCTCCCAAGCCCTAGATTAATGTAACATTAAATTCTTTTTTTATTTTATTCTATTAAGCTCTTTCTTTTAATCCTCCCCCGTAGATATTTACTTTTAATTTCTAAACATTAATAATAGCTATTCCTTCCGAATTTTTTTTTAATTTTAATGTCATAATTCTCTGGCGGTAGAAGGAGGTCAGATGAAACAGATGAGACTAAGATACTAAAACACTAAATCAAGGGCAAGGAAGAAAAAGAAAGTTCTATGGGGTGGAAAGAGGGCCAGAAGGAACTGAAAAGGTTGGAAAGCAACATACTATGTAATAGGACAGTATAGAAAGGCCAATAAAGGGAAAGGATGCTTAGAAGGGCTTCTTAGCTGGTTTTTTTTTGAGAATATGCACACATTAGCGTATATTTTTGATTTGATTTCAAACCAATTTTCCATATTAGGCTTCTAAGCTCAGTTTATTCGCACTTCCGTAAGATCCAATGCAAATTTTTTACCAATGTACTATTCAAAAGCCTTTCTTTTATTGATGTTAAGCCTAATTATCAAAATTTACACTCCTAATCTGAATTTCTTTTTTTCCTTTATCTCACCCTACGCATGCATTAGCGCGCATTTCCTTATTGATTTCAAAGGCCTTTTACTTATTAGGCTCCAAAGCCTGATTTTTTTTCCCATTTCCATACACTCCGATGCCTATTTCTTACCAGAATACTATTCAAAAGTCTTTTTTTTTATTGATTTTAAGCCTAATTTTCAAAACTTGCACCGAAAAGCCTGATTTTTTTTTTCATGGAATACATCCTATGTCTGTAATAGCGTACATTTTTTATTGATTTTGAAACCACCTTTCCATATTAGGCTGCTAAGCTTAGTATATTCGCATTCCTTACGCTCCTATACCAATTTCTTACCAACATACTGTTCAAAAGCTTTCTTTATTGATTTTAAGCCTAATTCTCAAAATTTGCACTCGAAAGACTGAATTTTTTCCATTGCCTCGCCCATATGCCTTCATTAGCGCACATTTTTCATTGATCTTGGAATTCTTTTCCGTATTAGGCTACTAATCTTAGTTCTAATTTATTCAGCCTTTGTTAGACTTGGGGGACGTTAACCCCACTCCTATTTGTAGTTATTTCTTTCTGGTTTAGGTTTCACTTATTCATTGTGATTTCTATTCGTTTGGGGTCTTTTTTATCCATTAATAGTGGTTTCTGTTCGTTCTAAGTTTGAATTATTTTTTTACCTTGAGTATTTCCAAAATTAATTTGCTATAAGATTAACAAAAGAATAATTAGTTTTCAGCGATATCTTTTGACATGATTTAATTAATATAGCTAAATTAATCACAGGCAAATTTTACATACATTGACTTCTTTTTAAAAGCTTGTGTTATCCTTGTTCTCTCCAGGTTAAGGGTAGAGGACTGAGAAGGGGGTGTATCAATCTCTTTAATAATATTATTCTGGCTATAATGCCCCTTGACTGTTTTTCAGGGCTGTCAAGATGTCAAATATATCAATTATATAACTGTTTTCATATATATTTAAATAAGGAACTAGCATATGAAAAGTTTCCGAAATACACTAAAATTAGAGTTCTTTTTAATTGATTTACGGTTTTCTTAAGTTAGGGATTTCAGCTGTGCAGATTTTTTTTTATTTTTCATATTATTTTAGAAACAGAGACACCAAGTTCAATTTCGTGTTTCATCAACAAAAGAATTGCTATTTTTACTTTGACATCATTCAAAATATATTAAGTAAATAATTTCTCAGACCACAGTAGCCAAGCATGAAAAGATAAGAAAAACTCAAGAAGAAAAAAAAACATGGATATTTACAGCCAGTGAAAATAAAAATGCAATGCAAATATATTGACTGAGACCTCTGCTCGACCGTCCTCAGTGCAAAAATAAAAAAAAACTACAACAAAAAACAATAGACCAAATAAAAATCAAACCGTAAGAACACCACAAAAATAAAAGTAGGACCCTCTCCAAATGACGGTGAAAGAGTAACTGAATAAAAAAAATAATGAATGGCAGATCAAAAAATAAATGAGAGTTCATTTTTTAAAGCCAATCTCTCCATCCTAGCCGATCGGTCAGAGCGCTAGACTTGAAATCCTGAGGACAGGGGCTTTGGGGCTTGTTGATGGCTATTTGGTTTGGGACAAAGGCCAATGGTGTGACTCTGTAAATCTGCCAGGGTCTACCCAGCTATAAATGGGTATTTCCTAGGTTTTGAAATATTATAATACAGAAAAGAAAAATGTGAATTTATTATCGCATTATAAAAGGTTTCTCTCGTATCTCTATTAAGGGCTACTTTTTGTGTATATATTTCTTGATTTCGACTGCCTCTCTGAAAACATGTAATATATTTTAACAGAAGCAATAATGGCAGTATTTTCAAACAAAATGAAGTGGTATGTGTTTTTGTATTCAGGCGAAGGCAGAATAAAAATTCTCGAGCCATTAGCGTAAATTCATGTCTTTGTTGATTGAAGATTTGTGTTCCAGCAACGTCTCTCCCAATTTTTGGTGAGCTCTACCAATAAAGAAACAACCGCAAGATCAGAGGATCCTGTGAACACGACCCCCAGTACAGGGCTGGTTTTATCTTTCCCACAGTTGTAAACGGTCTGTAATTTATTTGAGCTACTGAATGCGACGTTCATGCTGTGTCTTTTTAAAGTCTTTCTCAGTTGATCACCCAGTTTTCGAAAAAGGACAAAATTGTGAAATTTTTCTTTTCACCTAACAATGGGACGCTTCCAATTAAAAATTGTGTTGTTTTAGTATCCTTTGCTACTTATTTTAACCTTTTTTTTCTATAACAGATTCCAGTAAATTCATGGGATATCAATTGCAAAATATAATGTCCCTTTTTAATTCAAGTTTTTATACAATGTGAGCTTCAGAACATGGAAACGAACCAAGGAAATGACCAGTCCTCTTTTTACACAAAGGGGGAGGAGAGAAACGAAAATATATCATTTTGAGTGAGTTTGTATTCATAATGAGATAACAAATTCAGATTTTCTTTCCTACATTGTAACACTTCGTAACCTAACAAAAATGAATTCCCGTCTGTTTTCTGGATCTGCCACTAATTGTGTGATTTTTTTATTATTCATATGTAAATAAGAGGCAAATTTTTATAACTTAAAGACCTTTCATATGGAGCTGTAGGGGGTCGTGGTAACTCTAAAAGCATAGTTATTGGACTTTTCAACTATGTTGAACAAAATAGCTGTCTCAAAATTTTGATCGAACGATTTTGGGAAAAAAGAGACGTGTGAGGAGAACTAGTTGCCCTACAATCTTATTGGTCACTCAAAAAGAGCACTAGAACCCTTAAATTTTGTCTGAAGGAGCCCTCTCTCGATATTTTAGGACCCCTGGGTCGATCAGCCCTGGAAAAAAACAACAAATTAACACACACCAGTGATCTTTCTTCTTGCAGAAAATACAAAATTCTACAGTTTTGCAAATAGGAGCAAATAGTATCCGTGTTTTACACTGATATCTACATTTTCTACATTGAAAAAATTTAAAGATGAGTTAACTGAAGGATGAGACTCTTTATGTAGTAGATATGTCACTGCTAGGAAAAAATAATCCTTTTTCGACCTTACAATTTTTGTTTTATTTTTTGATGCTTTACGCTTCCCGGCTGGGTCAAGACTGAGGAGTGATGAGGTCTTTCACACCCTTTTTAAACCTTTTCCCCTCTGTCGTGATTTTAATCGCTCGCCAAGGAATCGCACACTGGACCTGCGATTTTTTAAGCACTTTTTTAATCCTTCCCAGAACCCCAATCAGGTAGTGTAGATGACGCAAAATCTGTGGCAACCGGTACAATATATTTTTAGCCAGAGGTAGTGCAGAGCAAAACAGCTTAGCAGACCAATTGAGGCGAATGTAACCGGACACTGACGAACGACCCCTGTAACAGTCAATTCCATGACCCAATTGTCTTGGTCCAAGGGTAACAATATAGCAGTGAATATCAGGACATACAAAATGAGTTCTATTAGCCATCTCACTGAATGGGTTGAAAATGACATATAATCACAGCCAAACCTTTGTTATTGCTAGATGATCACCCAATTCACTTCTTAATTTTAACTGACAGAGCTCCAAATACGAAGTTTTGACTGGAGTATATTGAAGATGCTTTATATTGTAGTGGTGTATTTGTTCACTGGAGGTTTTTCGTTCAAGAACACGTATGAGGGGACATTGATGACATGAATTGTCACATGAGACGGTGGGTACATAGTGTGCATAGTGCTTACCAATGAAATCTTTTACGTTAATGATAGGATCTTTGAAACGGAGAACCTCACACGAATCCTCCTTGACGAAAATTTTCTTATTCTCAAATGGATTGGTAATGTAAATTCTCCACTGTTCCGGTGAATAATTGAATGTGAATCCATCTTTTTTTCGATATGCAATGTTTTTTTTGATAGCTCGACAAAATCGCTCATACTGCTGTATTCCCGATACGGAATAATTGCACAGGGATGATAATCAGAAGTCAAAATTTACCACTGCACCCTCGTCGGAAAAGTCAAAAGGTCTTAATCTTATATCATATGTACGATCCTTTATTAGTATATCATATGTGTTTTTGAGAATACAATATACTCGAAAAACTTCATACCTTCCCTCAAATTTAATCACAAGGGAGCGTTTTGTCTAAATTTCGCTCGTTTTATCAAAATTGTCATAGAGAGGATCAGAAATATTAGACATGAATATCACATAAAAATCATTAAACATTATGAACGTCCTCAGCGGCAATCCGGGAATAAAAATCAGAGTTGTATCCTAGCCAGTGAACAAACAACTGTCACTTACCCTTGCGAGTACGAGTCTTTAAGAATATTTCAATTTGATACAATCCGCTATTTCCAACTTTTTGCAATTCAAAATCATAAAATAGTCAGGAATCTCATCATCTTTAATATCACAAAGACGATACGTTGTAGTTTTAGTGCCCAAGACTTATAATCACTTTAAAAAGTTCAGTGGACCATGTTTCTCGAAGTGAAAAATATTTCTTATTCGACTGATTTGAACAGTATTACCAATAAATATTTTCTTCCCCGCCTTTTCAATAGAATATTGCTTAAGGAAAAGTGTGTTGTCACTACGATGAACTCCAAGACGGCTAACATTGGACAAGGATCGATGAGAACGTTGATTATAAATCAACATTATTTTATCTAAATCTTGAATAAATGCAGCAGTATTTTTCAATGAACAATATCTTGCAATTAAAAGTCGAATAGTTCGTATCAAACGTTCAGCCAATGCCCTCTTTATAGGATTATGACTATAATAAAGTATTGCATTATATTTCAATAAAATCCCTTTTTACATATGGATTAACAAATATACTTCCGTGGTCTGTTTAAATTTTTCTATTTGAATTTTGTTCATAGATGGGTTCAATTGCCTTAGCAATTTCATCGTCTCTCTTTGACTGTAATGGAACTACATATGCATAGGGACTAAAAACACTTATTGCAAGTAAAATATACTTGTACGGTCTATTACGGAGTCTTTGAATCGCATTTAGAGTCAAAAGATATGCTTATAATATATGCAAGGGGAGAAAAGGGTTTAGTTTTTTGATAGTCATGACCTCTGGTCCTATGATTTCGATGAATAGTGTAACGGGGTTCCTTTTGTAAATACATTTTTGTTAGCTTCTTTTTAATTCCGGTTACTTTAGAAAGTGTAGTGGGAGAACTTAAACTTCCTGGTTCTCCAATATTTTCATAAACTCGTTTCAAAATTTGATCAATTTTGAAGTTAATCGTGGTGTGAAGCACCCGCTATCCTTTTGCATAGTAAACGAAGTGTAATGACGCGTTCGTTTGATACCCTTACACGGCCCACTTGGCGTAATATCCAATGAAATATATCGTGATATTTCTTCAAACTCTTATTCGTTTTAAAACCTGTTTATCCCCAATAAGACTTTTGGTAAAATTTGATGACTTTAAATTTTTTTTAAAATGACTATCAAAGGATTCAAGTCTTTTACGATTTGCAATTAAACCTGATAACAAATCACTTACATTGTAGGATTAACCTTGGACATAACTTCACTATTTGTCTCGTCAATTTGTTCATTTTCAGCAAGATAAGTCATGAGTCTTTCACTTTGCTGATGATAGGATTGGGTTAACATGTCTCCAACACTTGTTAATAAATCTTCTTCTTCTTTTTTCGGCCTTTTCAAAGTTTCAAAACTTTCAATACTTTCAGAAGGTTGATCAATGACATTTACTTTGAGCGGTTTTTAACGGTACGGCTTATGTTTGTTGGCACATCGAAGGGCATTTCGAAGCAAAAATAATTTTTCATCAACTGCAATTGTTTCATTTTAATAAATTTATCAATATTGTCTTCAAAGAGCTCTTTTGGTGAAAGAGCAAGATCAATTGGCGTCAATTTATAGGGTTTAGCCATTGCTAGAGGATAGCATTTACAAGTCCGGTGATTATCGGCAGTAACAATGAACACAAACAACTACCTGCTTGAACAAGGTGTTTTATTTCCCAATATCCTTTCTTTTTGCCGGCTAGGGCACGTACAACTGAACGAAGCTGCTTTGTCTGTTGTCTAGCCCCTTCTCACAGTTGAAAATTACCTTCCGTTAAATTTAAACAAAGTTCAGATAAGAGATTAATGAATTCTTTGTCAATGCCGTGTTTAAGTATAGCTTTCCTAAGCTGTAGTTTTGTATTTCAAGTAGATTTTTTAGCATCATGATGGCGACAAATGAATTTTATTTTACTATTCATGGGTAGATATACAGTAATTTAGTGTCAAAATATCAGTGACTACACGCAACTCGTCGGGCGTGTTTTGATTCAGGTCCAATAAAATGTATCCACAAGATTTATTAGTAGCATGATTATACGCGGAAAGCAAAACTTTTGGTTCTCCAGGGTAAATTTGTTTATTTAGAGTTACAAAAGAACTTGAATCACGAAAAATCCTATAGATGGTATAGGAGGTACAATTCAAAACAAGTTATGTCATACATTTACTCTGATGAAAAGATTATGGAGAACAGCAGCAATGGAAATGTTTTCATGATGCGACGGGACCGTGAATAATTGTAGTATTTCCTGAGACCATTCTTCAATAGATTGAGTTAAATTGTCAATGATAAACCATGAGTTTGCCCCAATACTATGAAACACGTCAAGTCCTTGCATGAATTTTATGCTTGGTGCAATACTCTTTATTTTTTCATAGGATTCTTGCAATATACTATAGCGATAATAGATTGTTTGTGTATTCTCTTAAAATATTTTATCAAGGTTTTGAATTATTTTCGTTAAAAAGATTATTTTGCAAGACCCTGAAGGTCCACAGAGACATGATTTGAATGGTGTTTTAAATAGATACATACTCCTTCAATGTCAAAATAAAACTAATCAAGCCTAATCCCAATTTCTTGAATAAGTACTCAAGAAATAGAATATACATGGCTTCTTTAATTAAAATTAATACATTTATATACATAGGCAGAGGAACACTAAAAACATCAAAATCTCTTTAACATGTCAGTGAGCACGGAGACCACTGCGTCTACCGGTAAGCCAGGTGCAGAGGCCAGCGGACGGAGGGTGTCCTCGGCTGGGGGAAGGCCCGAGGCAGGACCGGGTGGTTATGGTAAAACATAAAATATATCAATTAACACTTTAAAATTAACACTTTACGCAACGAAAAAACATAAAATAAATAAACACTTTAAAATATATAAAAATAAATAAAAACTTTAAAATTACCGCTTTGCCAAACGAAAAAAATATATAAAGTGTAAATAAATAGATAGTGCTTTGCTGGAGGAAAAATGGCATTCCTGCACCTCCCACCAACTATAGGACTTTCTCTATACCGAGTTATCACCTTTGATTTACAGATTCAACTCGATCTGAAGTGAGATAGTGACCATGTGATAGTGCCCTTACACCGACCAAGCGTACATAGACCTTGTCCCATATGGCGGAAATGGAATTTTTCACTAATCAAACTGCATAGTTTTATATTTAAAACACTATACATTTCCTATAAACACTCATGGTGAAATTTTCCTTTACATAGTGTGACGGCACCCCCTTGCAGACTTTTTTATTAACCTCATTGTATGTCTCCACACAGTATACCTTCGGACCGGAAAACACACCGTGGGATACCAAGTCACCCCAGTCGGATTTTGATTTCAACAATTGATTTCGGGCCTGGTGCTTCACTAGCCCCGGATAAGTGGACTCGTTCCAGTTTGTGTAATTCATCCGGGAGCTAATGCACTCACCGTTTTCCGAATCGTCTAATAAATTATCAGTTTTAAATTTTAGCAATAATGAATATTTGTCCCCTTAATAAATTTGAACTTGCCCCTCCTCCGGCCGTAGGAGCTTACACACATTGTAATAAAAATCCAACATGAGTTTTTTAACATTTCTAATTTGGCATTGCCAGCGGTAATATTTTTCTGTAAAACTACATTTATTTTCTTTCTATGTAAAAGGACCATATTGGAGTCTATGATCATGAACGATGTAAATTTCGGATGTACAATGATTCGAGCACGTTCGTTTGGGTCGGTTATAACGTCACAATGACTCCTATTGCGCACACCTCTCACACATTTTATCAAAGGCTGAATTCAAAATGTGTTTAAAGATCTCTTTTTCGACCTTTGTTTTAGCTTCAGACCGTTTCTTAACAAAAGTATCAACAAACGTCTTGACATATTGCTTTTGATCAAATTGGAGGAATCAGTATGAATCCTTTTGACCTTGAAACCGTTGGCGAGCATCCACCGCAAAAGAACATGGTATACAACAATACTCCGTTTCGGTTCAAGGACGGCTTTTGTTTTGAAAATTTCCAGTAAATACCCTTATTCTCCACCAAAGATAAATTATAGGCACTCAAAAAGTCTCTGGCACTGGTCTATTTATGCACGGGAAAACAAAGTTCTTTACCGAGTCATGACATTCCAGAGGTATTTCTCCATCAATTTCGAAAAACCATCCATGTGGTCCATTCTCTTCAACAGTGCTAATATTGGGGAAATTTGGAGCAGAAAGATGGTAAAACCATTGGTAATTCCCAAACAACAAATGAAAGTAAGACATTTCCGACAGATAAAGGAAATTTACATAAAAAAAAACGGCATTCGACTTTTCACCTGTGCGTTGTCTTGTCAGGTCTGTTTCAAGGATAAGATTCCCGTGTAAAACAAACCCTCCCTTCATGGATCTCTCTACAAATTAGTTCTCATCTACATCGGTGATCAGGCCTAATGCTGCTTTATAATTTTAAGAATTAAATCCACAACCAGATGATGAGTGTAAAAATAATACCCTATATCCAACCCAAATTCTTCGTAAACTTTATATGTGTTTTTACAAAATATCCAACAGTTTCAGTAAATCACTTGTCAAGTACATTCTACAAACAATACCACCTATTTTTACACCCTTCTTGTGCCCAAAACCTCTTGGCAGCTTGATAATCTGCAGTGGTGCATTGACGATCCCGAAATAAATCTTAAAACTCTGCCATGGGGGGGGGGTTAATTTTTTCTCATTTAGCTTCGAGGTGAAGCTCTATTACTCGTACGTGTATATGCCCTTACACGTTAATAAATCCTACATTTCAACATCTGGAAAATGCTATTTGAGGAGCGGGAAACCATTGAAATCATAATTTTTTGTACTTGAATGAGTTTACTTGTCAACGCTGGTAATACTAATTCCAAATCGTAGTTGGAATTGTGCATGTAAACCGGTATAAAGTATTGCTGCCTAACATTTACATTACATGATTTATGCGCAACCCCCCGAAAGTTACTCCCTTCCAATGATATTTCTTGCCACAAATAATCATGATTCTGGATTTTTCCCACTACCCTCAACAATTTTCTTCTTACAAACCCATCATATATTTCTATTTTAACAGCCAACTTGTCTTCTGGGGAGAAAGTCAATGGATAATGTGTGTTACGCAGCTGTAAAATTGCCTAATTAGCTGTTTTAATAGGTGCAACAATAGCTGTTCCAACACAATTTTCCCCGTCCAATGTATCAAGTACATCTGCTAGTTGCATGATATTATTAGAGTTTCTTCACGCATTGGCAAAAGAGACTAAATTGGATTAGTGTTCCTTGACACAACTCAAATTTGATGGATCGTACGCATCCATGAGTTCAGCTTAAATGTCTAACGTGACCTTGTTACTCTGCAGGAGCGTGTTTAAAAACTTTTGTTCTGAAACCTCCCCCATATCACTGTGATGGGTGGGCACTGTCTCGACCTCGCTTGATAGTGGTTGATTTAACAGAGTGTCCAAAAAATCGCAGCTGAGGCCAGAATACTCAATATGGCGTCATAGACAATGTTGGGGGATTTTAAGCCAAGCGGACTCACCCCTGCACTCGAACCCCCTCGCATTCACTTTCCACGGGGCCCGTGAATAGACGATCGCGAAATTGTGACGGTAGCAATACATTCTCAATGCACGCCCTTTGAGATGATTGTATGTGTACCTAGCAGAATAATAATAGCATATTATCTCACTGGAACACTTTGTCCTATGAAGAAAGAAATCGTTAAGAATGACTATAAATGTATTGCCCCTCTGACCTTTCTTTGTGTTATAAGCATAGAAGGGCACTGTGACCCTACTACTCACGGGAATGTTTCATTGTATTGTGAGCAATAGAAGGGTACCGTGACCTATCGGCACCGTAGACACCACACTACTGATCATAAATGTAAAGGCCTCAATTGGGTCACACTACTCGTATAAATGTAACAAAACCCCCCTGAACTCCCCCCAATAGGAGTTTAGAATGTTGAAACTCACCGAGGGGGAATTTCTTTTGACAATTTGGCGATAAAATCCTCGGCCCATGTTAGTATTTCGTCACAGGTGTCGCTAGATGCTAAAACTTTTCTCCTAATGAATTTGGCCACGATTTGGTCAATCTTAAAATTGTGCTAAAAAAAGTATAGTCCTTTTAGCTCTGACGGGCAGATGGAAGTAACAGGTCTATAGAGTCACATAGTTAAAAAATTTTCAACACTAGATTCTTGTTCTATTCATTTTGAAGCAAAATAAGTAAAAAAAAATGGACCTTCAAAGAATGAAAAGAACTTTTTTGAGACAATGGTAGTAATATTCTGAATATTTTACAGAAAATTTAGTGAAAATAGCATTATTCCTAGCTGTTTTTCTTAGGACTGCAAAGGAAGGGGGCCTGTACTAAATTAAGGAAATGGCTTTATTAGACTGAAAAGTCCCTTTATAGCATGAAAAGTTGAAAGTAGACTATTAGCGAAAAAAAACCTTATTAAGTTGAAAAGAATGTTTTTATTTTTAGTGATTTCTCGGGAGCAATGGGGATCTTCAAAACTAAGGAGGGCTGGCGTATACTCTGAAGCTTCAGTTCTCTAACGAATAAAAATTAGGGAAATGTTTCTCGAAACTATTAATCTGAGGAGCAGTGACTTCTCAAAATCTTTCAAAACTAAATAGTCAGCACTTTCTTAGGATAGGGTAAAAGCTTGAGAAGTATATCTTCATAAATTATAAGCAATACTTTTAGTGTCTTAGGAGCGGTTTCTTCGACAACTTAAAAAAAATAGCGAAAAAATTTCTTTATTAGGCTTCCTGTAGTAGACTAAGAAAACAGCATTATTAGGTTGAGAAAAAAAGATGGCTTTGTTAGGTTGAGAATATATATTAGCTTAAAACATAAATTTACTTATATCTTCAAATTGTGCCGACAGGGTAGCACCACGGTCTCAGACGGGCAGCGTAGGTAGAAGTGCGTCTAGAGCGAGGGCGGACGAGCCAGCCATGTCACGGCCTTGCGCAGGTACCGTAGTTGGGGAAGCGACTTTACCTGGAGCGGGACTCGCCATCATGTAGGAAGCTGCCCATTCACTTTTGAATTTCCTGCTAGTGGATGGGCCAGCGATATCACGGGCTTGGGTAGATTGGGTTGCGGTTTGAGTGGGACCAGCATGTCTTATGACCACAGGCCTCGAAGGTTGCGCAGAAGATACGGTTTTGGATGTCCCAGCCATCTCCCTCCGTTGTACAAGGGTTGTCTCAATGCCTCTAGCCTTCTTGGATGATGGCGGGGTAATTGAGGGAATTCCTAGAAAAGAAAACAAGATATATTGGAAAGTTGCCGTCTAGAGTTATTTTATGCAACCCAATTTAGCTATTAATCGTCTAGGAATTGGATAGAATCTTGCCGCCCAGGACTGGTGGCTTCTCATTGCTAGAAACCCTCTCCAGCTTTTAAAAAAGATCTTTTTACTGCTTTCACTTTGAAATTAAGGTAATTATTTAATCGCGTATAAAATCCCGACCTCAAAATAGCCATCCAGTCTCATTTCCTCTTTCCAAGAAAAGCAAAAAGTAGCTAAACTAGAATTTATGAGAAAAAATAAATTGGACATTTACTAGACTTTTTTTTGTCTTTGCCTAGGATGGAAATAAATTTTTAAACACGTCCTTCGTTGCCAGCTTTATACGCAGGTATCTCAAGCTCTTAAAAAATGCTATTATTCATCTTAAGAGTGAAAAGAGTAGGTTCTTAGGACAGGTCACATATCCCCCCCTTTTTTCCAGAAAGCAAAGGTTAGAATTTGCGAGTAATAAACTAGGCTTAGAAATAAATGATATAATACAGAACTTTCGAGATATAAACCAAGGCGATCACTAGCCTAGAATCATTTAAACCTAAGCCGATTGAAAATGGATCACCCCTTGTCCGTAAGAATTATTAATTGCTGACAAAAGATCCCATTCTGGACAGTTATAGCCTAAAAATCGTGGCCTTATTCACAACAAATGCTTGCCAAATTTAGACAAAAGGAGCGCGAAATATTTGATGGATTATGTTCCTTGGTCTTAAACGCATGGGACAAAATGAGAGACTTCTATAATAACGTATTTATCAGCAGAAAAGAATAATTTATTTTGCATAGATCAATTCTTCACTAATGGGAGGAGGTGGATTGGGGTTGCTACATGGTAAATAAGGGGTAAAATGAGCTGAAAAATAGTAAAATATTTGTGTAGAGGTGGGAGGCTTGGGGGAGGGTTAGGAAGTAATAGAGAAAGGAACTTACCTCTTGGTAACAAGAATTATCTATTTTTGAAGAGTTGTTTCGCCTTCAGTAGATTATATAAGACTGATAGAAAATCCTCTTTCCGCTAGCTATTTATAGCATCCCGGAAACAAAGGATTTGCATGGGAGTTCTATTTTTAGTGGTCATGGGATAAGGGAAGGAAAGCAAAGAAAAATAATAGACGTCCAGACTCGTCTATGGGGGCTTCTATTTATAGAGGGAAGGAACTGGGGATCATCTAGAAATTCAATAGACTCATAAAGAGGGCTTCTGTTTATAGATGGACACGGGAAGGATAATAGAGAGATCTGGGTGTCTTCCAGAAATTCAATAGACGTCTAGACGCGTATAAGGGGCTTCTATTTATAGAGGGAGGATAATGCAAAAAACAATGGTCGTGCCAAAAATGGCAAGGAATCCAGAGAAATGGCGGTTGCTAGGGGAAATATATGAAAACCTGAAAACAGTGTGACACTTTTACATCCCCTATCTGTGACTTTAAAATCCCATGTTAATTTCCTATTAATGGTAATTGTTAAATATCCCGACCATACTCGAGAAATTAGATTAATAATAAGAAGATACTGAAAACAAAATTGTATCACCTGGAATCCCGGGAATCTTGCCCAACTGGAAACAGATGGTCGCACTGCCCAGTGCGAGGGACTAGGAGCTCCACTTGTACACCCCTTATCTGTGACTTTAAATTCCAATGTTAATTTCCTCTCTGTAACTTTAAAATCCCATGTTAATATCCTATTATTGGTACTTGTTAAATATTCTGACCACACCCAAGAAGTTAGATTAGTCATATGGAAATATTAAAAACAAAATTGCGTCACCCGGAATCCCAGGAATCTTGCCCAACTGGAGTCAGGTGACCGCATTGCCCAGGTGCGAGGGACTAGGAGCTCCACTTGTACACCTCTTATCTGTGACTTTAAATTCCAGTGTTAATTTCCTATCTGTGACTTTAAAATCATTATCCTCATACTGCTTTTGATTGCCAATGCTTTTTAATATAAATAAAATGCATCTAGTTTTTCATGTCTTTGACCTGTAAATAACATCCCCTCAGCATTTTCCAACAGTTTTACCTTAATACTTTTAGCATTTTGGAGGCTCAGGATCAAACACGCCCTCTTTTCTCAATAACCACTAGTATATATAAGCAATGTGCAAGTTATTAAATGTACAACAGTTGAACCTGGAGCTGTGGAGGGTTTTGTCACCCTCAGGGGCGTAGTTATTTAACTTTTCGACTATTTTGCACAAGATGGCTATTCGAAAATTTTTATAACTAAGTAAATGATCATCTGATAATCAAGGCATTTAAAATCAATGAATCAACAGAGGAAGTAGAATATTGACCTATGACTTGATCTTCAGAAAGCATTGAAAAAATAACCAATGAATAGGATGAATGCCAGATTTTAGAACAAATATAGTAATTGAAAACTTATTCAATTTTGGACTTTCATAGATATCACTTAATTATAGTTTGAAACAATGAGATTTTAATTTTTAAGTTAATTTTTATTATGTACTGGGCTCAAAAATTTATTACTGAAACATTATATCAAATTATTCTCTTGTAACATACCAAGGAATATTTTTCTCCGGAAAAATAATTATCGTGGGAAATATATTTTAACAAAAAAATTTGTATTGAAAGGACTATTATATACTCCAAAATGATCGGTTCGACCAACTGCAACCTCGTTTTAGCTCGTTTTCGGGGGGGGGGTGAGGGAGATCTACTTGCCCCCCAATCACTTTTGACTCTTGAAAAAGGAAGAAGAACTTCAATTTCCAATCAAATGAGCCCCCTACAAAGTTTACACGGCCATCTTTTTCCCTAGAAATCTTATATGCCCCTGGACATAACTCATAACCCTTGCCCCTGGGCTCTGAGAGTTACGTCAAACCCAGAGACATTGTTATTTAATTTTTGGACTTTTTTGAACAAAATGACTATTTTCAAATTTTGATCGGAGGCATTTGGGGAAGAGAGAGTGCGGGGGGGGGGGGCTGTCCTCTTTTAATCACTTTTGACTCACTGATCACTTTTAAAATGAGGAACTATAAATTTCAATTTCCTTTAATATGAGCCTCCTCCAAAGTTTATTTGACTAACCCTTCCTTAAAAGCATTATATGCCCTTGGGGCATAACTTACAAACCGTTCCCTCGGGCTCTTGGGGGCTGTGTCCAGCCCAGAGGCATTTTTATATGATACATGGGCTATTTTTAACATAATTGCTATCTTAAAGTTTTGGTCGGATGTATTTAGGCAAAAGAGGGCGTGGGAAGGGGGGGGGGGTAGTTACCCTCAGATCACTTTTGACTCTTAAAAATGGAACTAGAAGTTTCAGTTTTCAATCATATGAGCCCCTGCTGAAGTATATATAACCTCACCCTGCATGTAAACTTTATATGCCCCCGGGACATATTACCATTAACACTTGCCCCCAGGTTCAGGGGGTTTGTGTTGACCCTGAAGTTTTTGTTATCTGATCTTTCTACTATTTTGAACAAAATGACTGTCTCAAAATCAGGATCGTATATCTTTGGAGAAAAGAAGTCTCGGGAGAGGGTGGGGGGGGGGTAGTGGCCTTCCGGTCACTTTTGGCTCTTAAAAAGGGCACTATAAAGGTAGTATACAAGACACCTTTTTTAATTTCTGATGGTTTTTAAATAGTACCGGGAAATCCACCCCCCCCCTTGATGAAAAATTTCCTTTCCCCACGAAACATTCTTCCATTGAAAGAACCTCCCACTTAACCCTCCCGTCTCCACCTGAAAAATACGTATCCCCCCCCCGAAACATGTCTGTATACTTACCAATAGTCAGTACTATATGTAAACCATGCGTTTTGTTGCATGTTATGTTGTTTTATTAAATGGAGCCTTAAGTTTATAGCCACTGCAGGATATTTAATTAAATGTTATATTCACGTTCAAAGTTCAAAGCTTGCAGCTCTTCCCTTAGGGACTGTGGGAAAGAGGGCAGCTCACACTGAAAGTCATAGCTGTTAGTTTTTTCGACTATGTTGAACAAAATGGCTGCCTCAAAATTTGATCAGACGACTTGGGCAGAAAAGGGGCGTGGTAGGAGGACTAGCTGCCCCCATGAATTTTTTGTCACTTATTACGGCTCTAGAACTTTTTATTTTTGATCATATGATCCCTCTCCCCATATTTTAGAATAACTTGTTCGATACGATCACTCCTGTGATTTATCTTCTGGCAAAAAAAATGCAAAATTCCATATTTTTGTATATAGGAGCCTGAAACCTCTACACTAGGGCTGTTTGGTATACAGAATCTGATAGTATGATTTTCATTAAAGTCACTTGATGTTTTTGGGTGTTCCTACCAGGAACGTACGCAGGAATTTGTTTCGCGGGGGGGGGTCAAATCCTTCAAACCCATTATTCTATGAGAAAAATCAGAAAATTATGGGACAATGAAAAAAATCGTGAGATTTTTTTGGGGGCCAGGCCCGGAGGCCCCCCCCCCCCTGCGTACGTCCCTGGTTCCTACCCTTTTTCAAGAAAAGGGCAATTTTTTTCAGGCTCATAAATTTTGATGGGTAGCGTTAAACTTGATGCATTTAATATATTTTGAATAAGCACTGACATGACATCATTTTTATATAATTTTTAAAAAGGGTTATGTCAGCTTTGCCTCTCGCTCAGACGATCCATCTTGGCTTTTTCTCCAATTAGCCATGGTTCTCAACTTTTCATTACAGTCAACGAAGTTAATTTCAAAAACCAAGACAGATAGTCTGAGTAAGAGGCAAAGCTGGTATAACCCTTTTTCAGAATCGTATAAACATGATGATCAAAATTCGATTCTTTTGATGTATCTATTGCTATCAAAAACTTATGTCTTCGACTTTTGGCAACTATTGAGCCGTGTCACTCTTTACCTACAGTTCTTTACCACAAACTGTTTGATACAGCTTCAATAGGTGGTGCCTAAATGCAGGTATAGTAATCCTCGAGGTGACAAAAGACCAGTTTTTCAACTTTATTTAATTGACTCTTGCAAACAATTGTTTCAGTGGTGCTATAAGTTTTCACCCATAAAATTTTTACCAAAGATTCCTCCACCCCCCCCCCCCTGATAAAAACTCTCCCGGGTGGAGAAAATACTCCCCGGATAATTCTTCCCCTGTCAAAAAATTTCCCCCCAGAAAATTCTCCCGGGAAAATTCCCCTCCAGATATTCCTCTCCCCTGATAACATTCCCCCCATGGAAAATGCTCTAATATTCCAAATCGAGCATCCACAGAGAAAGTACAAATAGTTACCTCGAAATCACAGGCAACGCTATAGTGTTGCCTATTGTAAAGGCCATAAGCTTTCAATATTTTATTATTTTATCTTTTCCCAGAAAAACTCCATATGGTCGGGCTAGTCGTATAAACTTTGCAGAGGCCTCATTCGATTCGGAGTCAGAAGTTATAGTGCCTTTTTAAAAGTCAAAAGTGATTGGAGGGCAACTAGCCCCCGACGCCTCTTTTCCCTAAATGAATTCGATCAAACATTTTGAGATAGCTTTTTGTTAAAAATAGTTCAAAGATCAGATAACAAAAACTCAGGGATCGACACAGCCCCCAGAGCCAGGGGACGAGTGTTGTAAGTTATGCCACAGGGGCATATGAGGTTTTATGAAAGGAGTGATTGTATAATCCTTGGAGGAGGCTCATTTTATTGGACATTGAGGGAACTAACGTTTTTCTAGAACTCTTAAAAAATCTTATTATTCTAATTAAACGACCACTGTGTTTCATGAGTCATTCTTAAATCATTGGAACAAGGTGTCAAACTTTAGTGCAAAGAACGAGATTGAGGAGGGGCTACTCCCCTCATATACGTAATAATTTCTGTTCGTTATAAGTTTTAATGTTGTTCCTAACTCTCAGTTGAAAAAAACTTGTGTTTTATTTAATATTTGTTTAGGAGTATCCATTCTAAATCTGCTGGTAGCAATTTGCAGAAGCAAAAAAAAAGGAAAAAAAAAAAAATCAAAACCCTTATACCTCTATTGTGGTCACAGAGACTAAAAATATTTAACATAAAAGACATGCGGTAGCTGGGTGTTTTGCCATTCTGTTTCCCCTTCAAATAAATTACCTTTCACCCATATCTAAATTGAAATCTGAATAAAAAATAAACATTGCTTCTTCACTGAGTAATTTTACATTTCGTCGCTGTCAGAGCTGAGGTTGAATCGGACAATTTAACACTGCTGAGATGATTGCCAAGCATCACATCCTCTTTTTCTTACCTCACAAGTGTGAATATATCACCCTTGACCCTTAGGCATGTCATCGACGATTTATTTTATGCAAAGTTATTATATAACAATTTTCTGGTACAGTAATGGATCTTGGTAAAATTTGGAAATAATGTAGCGAGTAAAATTGCATTTATTATCTGTTGTAGATTGATGAAGCACCTTGACCTTAATCTTTCCTTGCAGCAAATGAAAACGCTCAATAATGAATATCCATTTTTCGACAAAAAAAATATTTTTCATCATCTGTTTGCGATCATAAAATTTAAGAAATGAAACAAAGTCTGAATATATTAATGATTTTTACTGGAAAATTTTTTTTCAGTGACAATGCTGTAACGGCGCCTAGTAAGTAAACCATGTGAGTAGAGAGGGGGGTGTTACTCGTGACCCCACCACGTGGTTTATGGTTTTCTCAGTGAGAATGAAAAAACAGGAATTTTCTCACTTGAAAAACCATGAATTTTCTCACATTTATGTCTGTTTTCATGGATGGTTATGTGTGTTGTTCGATTTATTTGATGTTTTTCATGGTTGTCAACAGCAATTCATGGATGTTTTTATGGTTTTTGTCAGTGAGAATTTGAAAAACAGGAACTTTCTCACATTTATGTCTGTTTTTATGGTTTTTGTCAGTGAGAATGAAAAAACATGAATTTTGTCACATTTAAGGATGATAACAGCAATTTATGTTCCTGTTTTATGTCTGTTTGTTGTCAGTGAGAATGGACATGCTTGACGTGAATCCTATGAGATTGTTTGGCTAGCCTGGCCTGAGAACTTGATTTACATAATCGCTAGGGGAAATTATTGATTCACGAATGGGGGAATTAAGAAACATTAAGTCTTATTTAATATTATGTCTGAGGGATAAACCTTCTTTAGGTCAGATATAAAAATTAATATTCTATTTTTAAATAGGGCTTCATTGATCTTTAGTGTCAGGAATTATAATTTACATCAATTGTTATATTGGAATTATGCGGTAGTCTAAAGATATAGAAATTATATTTTTAAATACGGCTTCACTGAGCTTTAAGTCGTAGAGATAAATTGATATTCTAAGAAAACCCTAATAGTTTAGCTAGGAAAATTTATGAGATGAAGAGATTAACGTAGGAAAGGGTTTCCTAGAAATTTGAAATGCGTTAGCGCAGAGATGCCAAACAAAAGGAACACGCTGAAATTACGTTTAGGGATTATTTGGGCGAAACCGTTTTATCCATTTTATGGGATTATTTCGGCGAAACAGTTAGAGACATTTTGAAAGAAGATTTTAGGAAAGGTTTTAGAAGAGAATTTGAGGGTGAAACTCTGTGGTCGTTATAATACACAAGTTCCATTTGAACAGTGTTGTGAGGTCCTCTACCCCAACCCCAAAGGGTTCCGATCCCCCACCCCAACCCCGAAGGAAGCCCCCGGTACTCAAAGGTCCCCCAAGCTCCCATAGAGCCACCGGTGCCCCCAAAGGCCCTCCTCAGACCCTCAAAGGCCCTCCTCTGGTCCTCAAAGGGCCCCCGGACCCCAAAGGGCACCCCGGACCCCAAAGGCCCTCCCCCGGTCCTCAAAGGTCCCCCGGGCTCCCAAAGAGCCACCGGCGCCCCCAAAGGCCCACCCAGACCCCCAAAGGCCATCCCCGGGCCCCCAAAGGCCCATCGAGCTCCCAAAGGACTAACGGGGTCCCAAAGGCACTACACCGGTCCCAAAATGTCCCCCAGGCCCCCAACTGTCCCCCCGGACCCCCAAAGGCCCTCCCCCGGCCCCCAATGGGCCAACCGGCTCCCAAAGGACCAATCGGTCCTCAAGTGTCCCCCAGACTCCCAAAGGCCCCCCCCCCCTGTGCCCCAAAGGCCCTCCCCCGGTCCCCAAAGATCCCCCGGACCAGAGAAGCGCCACCGGGATGCGCCGTGGGCCAGGAAAGCGCCGCAGGATGTGCCGCAGGGATGCGCCGCGGGTCAGGAAAGCACCGCGGGGGATGCGCCGCAGGGAGGCACCGCAGGACAGCGCCGCAGGATGCACCGCAGGGATGCGCCGCAAAAAAAAAGTAAACTAAATAGTAAAAAGTTCGAAAGGTTATCCCCCAAACGCCCTCCTCAGACCCCCAAAGGCCCTCCCCTGGTCCTCAAAGGTCCCCCGGGCTCCCAAAGGGCCAACCGACCCCCCAAGGGTCCCCCAAACACCCTCCCTGGGCCCCCCAAAGAGTCCCCTCCCCGTTTTTTTAATACTTTTTTATGGCTTTATTATATCTTTTCTGAACAAGTTCCATTCATAATGTCATTCCTAAACCCATTTTCCAACCTCAAAGAGTCCCCTCCCGAATTCATAAATACTTTCTTGAATTTTTTAAAATGGTATTTTTCTAACTTTTTTACGTATCATAAAATGACATGAAATATGCTTACGGCTCTACCAATCGTACTCTGTGCTTGTTCATGGACACGAAGCGGCTTTTCCACTGGTACTCTATGGCAGGTTATCGAAACTACCGAGTTTATTGCATGCATTAAATCAGTATTTTTTACGCAGTGGAAGGATCAACACACAATTCATATCTGTAAAAAGTGAAGATGAATTATTCGACGAAAGTATGTGCACATGAAAAAATCATTGTCGTGTTGAACGCTGACAAGGAGAAATACCTGAACTATGAAACGAGTGCAAGCGGTAACACTATTGGAAATGTATGCATGCGGTGTCATGACAGCGAGAAGTTAGATTTCTTTGGACTATCGAAATCATTCAAAATTGCTCAAAGTGGGTATGCGAGAGTGAGAGCACCAGAGATGATAGTACTAAAGGAGAATGCCAACTTAAAAATAATTGTCGATGATCGGGGGCAATTTCTAGCTAAAGGTTCTGGTAGCACGTTACCTATTGATAGATCCTATTCCCATCGTTCTGGTATTACTATTCAAATGAAAGCAATGAAGAAAAGAAAGGCCTACTGCTGCACTAGTGTAATAAATCATATCATGTCTACCTGCCAGAACTGCTATTTATGCAAAAATAATGTGAGAATAGACAGTGAAATCGTAGGCAGAATAAAAAGGACATTAGCAGACAATATCATCAATGAATATAAAGATGAATTGACAGAAAGTGAAGCGCAAGTGTACTAATAATGTATAATAATGTATTTAACATATTTTTATATCAATATTCTACATGTCCTTATTTCATTAAAGATATCTTATACATTCTTTTGTTAAGTGTTCACTATTTTTAGGGTATGCTAGAACGTCAAACGTTCAGAATATCTATTAAAAAGGTCAGAGATGTAAGAAAAAGAATTTTAGAGATAATGATACTACTAGCAGGTTCAATGTTTCATAGAAGATAGAAAAGTTCAAGATCTCTTCTGAATTTTACCAAAGAACACAATTCAATTCTAATTTCACCAGAGAAAATAAAAATCTTCCACCTAAGTTCCTTATTTCACAAAGACATAAAGAATTTAAAGTTCACTTCTAAATTTTTCCGTAGAAGATAGGAAAAGTTATACTATGATAGTGATTATTTTCCATGGAGATAAAAAGTTTCACTGTAATTCTAAATTTTCTTAAATTCAATTCCGACTTTTCTCAAAGAGTCAAATTTAAAGCTCTATTCCAAATATTGTCACCAGAACAATAAAAGTCCCAAAACATAAAAAATTTAAAGTTCACTTCCAAATTTGTCCGTAGAAGATATGAAAAGTTATTCTATGATATTGATTATTTTATATGAATATAAGAAGTTCCACTTTAATTTTAAATTTTCTTAAATTCTGTTCTGACCATTCTCAAAGATATGAAAAAATTTAAAGTTCTATTCCATATATTTCCCCGGACAAAGAAAAGTTCAACTTCGATTCTGAATTTTCTCAATGAAAATGAAATAAGTTATTGATCAATTCTATTTTCCCAAAATAATATAAAATTTACCACTTCAATTCAGATTTTTCTCAAAGAGATGAACAAAATTTAAAATATTGTTCCAAATTTTTCTTAGAAGATAGAAAAGATCAAGTTCTAATCTGAATTTTACCAAAGAACACAATTCAATTCTAATTTCTCCAGAGGAAATAAAAAGCTTCCACTTCAGTTTTAAGTTTACCAAGACATTAAAAAATTTAAAATTCATTTCTAAATTTTTCCTTATAAGATAGTAATAGTTATACTTTGTTTGTTATTATTTTCTATGAAGATAAAAAGTTTCACTTTAATTCTAAATTTTCTTAAATTCAGTTCCGACCTTTCTCAAAGAGATGAAAAAATTTAATGTTCTGTTCAATATATTTTCTCGGAAGAAGAAAAGTTCAACTTCGATTCTGAATATGAAATAAGTTATAGATCAATTCTATTTTCCCAAAATAATATAAAAATTTTCCACTTCACTTCAGATTTTTCTCAAAGAGATGAAAAATTTAAAATACTATTCCAAATTTTTCATAGAATATAGAAAAGTTCAAGTTCTCTTCTGAATTTTACCAACAAACACAATTCAATTCCAATTTCTCCAGAGAAAATAAAAAGCTTCCACTTCAGTTTTAAGTTCACCAAGACATAAAAAATTTAAAGCTCTGTTCTAAATTTTTCTGTAGAAAATAGGAAAAGTTAAACTATGTTAGTGTTTATTTTCCATGAAGATAAAAAGTTTCACTTTAATTCTAAATTTTCTTAAATTCAGTTCCGACTTTTCACATAGAGATGAAAAAAATTTAAAGTTCTGTTCCAAATTTTTCATAGAATATTGGAAAAGTTATATTTTGATAGTGGATATTCAAGTTCTCTTCTGAATTTTACCAAAGAACACACTTCAATTCTAATTTCTCCAGAGAAAACAAAAATCTTCCACTTCACTTCATTATTTCACAAAGACATAAAGATATTTAAAGTTCAATTCTAATTTTTCGGTGGAAGATGGAAACAGTAATACCATACTTGTGAATATTTTCACTGAAGATAAAAACTTCTAGTTCAATTAAAAGTTTTCTCAATAAAGTCAATGAAAGTTTAAGTTCTATTTTTAATTTTTTCAATAAAAAATAAATTAATCATTGATAATTTAAATTTTTTCCGAAATAATATAAAAATTTTCCACTGTATTTCAGATCGATCTCGACGAGATGAAAAATTTAAATACTATTCCAAATTTTTAACTGAAGATAAAAAAGTTCAAGCTCTCTTCTGACCTTTAGCAAAGAATACACTTCAATTCTAATTTCTCCAGAGAAAATAAAAATTTTCCACTTCAGTTCTTTATTTCACAAAGAAATAAAGAAATTTAAAGTTCAATTCTAATTTTTCTGTGGAAGATAGAAAAATTAATAGCATACTTGTTAATATTTTCCTGTAAGATAAAAAGTTCTAGTTCAATTTAAAATTTTCTCAACGAAGTTAATAAAATTTCATGTTCTCTTCTGAACTTTACAAAGGAACACACTTCAATTCTAATTTCTCCAGAGAAAACAAAAATCTTCCACTTCAGTTCTTTATTTCACCAAGACATAAAGACATTTAAAGTTCAAGTCTAATTGTTCGGGTGAAGATAGAAAAATTAATAACATACGAGTGAATATTTATCTGGAAGATGGAAAGTTCTTGTTCAATTTAAAATTTTCTCAACGATGTTAAGGAAAGTTCATGACCTATTATGAACTTTACCATAGAACACACTTCAATTCTAATTTCTCCAGAGAAAACAAAAATCTTCCACTTCAGTTCTTTATTTCACAAAGACATACAGAAATTTAAAGTTCAATTCTAAATTTTTCGGTGGGAGATAGAAAAATTAATACCATACTTGTGATTATTTTCACGGAAGATAAAAAGTTCTAGTTCAATTTTAAATTTTCTCAATGAAGTGAAGAAAAGTTCATGTTCTTTACTTAATTTTACCAAAGTACACAATTCAATTCTAATTTCTACAGAGAAAATAAAAATCTTCTACTTAAGTTCTTTATTTCACAAAGACATAATGAAATTTAAAGTTCAATTGTAAATTTTTCTGTGGAAGATAGAAAAAGTAATACCATACTTGTGAATATTTTCCCGGAAGATAAAAAGTTCTAGTTCAACTTAAAATTTTCTCAACGAAGTGAAGAAAAGTTCAAGTTCTCTTCTGAATTTTACTAAAGAAGACAATTCATTTCTAATTTCACCAGAGAAAATAAAAATCTTCCACTTCAGTTCATTATTTCACAAAAGACATAAAGAAATTTAAAGTTCAATTCTAAATTTTTCGGTGGAAGATAGAAAAAGTAATATCATACTTGTGAATATTTTCACGGAAGATAAAAAGTTCTAGTTCAATTTAAAATTTTCTCAACGAAGTGAAGAAAAGTTCAAGATCTCTTCTGAACTTTACCAAAGAACACACTTCAATTCTAATTTCTCCAGAAAAAATAAAAATCTTCCACTTCAGTTTTAAGTTCCCCAATGAAATAAAGAAATTTAAAGTTCTATTCTAAATTTTTAGATGGAAGATAGAAAAAGTAATACTATGACAGTGATTGTTTTCAATTAAGATCAAAAGTTTCACTTTATTTATAATTTTTCTTAAATTCAGTTCTGATTTTTGTCGAAGAGATTAAAAATTTAAAGTTCATTTCTAAATTTTTCTCTAGAAGATAAGAAAAGTTATACTACGATTGTGATTATTTTTCAGTGAAGATAAAAAGTTTCACTTTAATTCTAAATTTCTTAAGTTCACTTTCCAATTTTTTGAAAAAAGATGAAAAATTTAAATTTCCGTTCCAAATTTTTCATAGAAGATAGAAAAAGTTATACATTGATTTGAATATTAGACATGAAGATAAGGACCATCAATTTAATTCTGAGTTTTCTCGAAGAAGTGCAAGATGTTCAAGTTCTCTTCTGAATTTTCTTAAAGTAGTAAAAAAATTAGCTCAATTCTTTAATTTACCAATTAAAATTAAAAAAAGCTTCCACTTCAGTTCTTAATTCATCAGAGACATAAAAAATTCAATGTTCTTTTCTGAATTTTACCAAATAATATAATTTAATTCTAATTTCTCCAGAGAAAATAAAAAGCTTACACGTCATTTTTAAGTTTACCAAGACATAAAAAATTTAAAATTCAGTTCTAAATTTTTCCATAGAAGATAGGAAAAGTTATACTATGATTTTGATTATTTTCATGAAGATAAAAAGTTTCACTTTAATTCTAAATTTTCTTTAATTCAATTCCAACCTTTCTCAAAGAGATGAAAAAATTTTAAATTCTGTTCCAAATATTTTTCCGGAAGAAGAAAAGTACAATTTCGATTCTGAATTTTCTCAATGAAAATGAAATAAGTTATTGATCAATTCTATTTTCCTAAAATAATATAAAATTTTACACTTCAATTCAGATTTTTCTCAAAGAGATGAAAAAATTTAAAACATTGTTCCAAATTTTTCATAGAAGATAGGAAAAGCTATACTTTGATTGTGAATATTCTTCATGAAGATATGGAGCTCCACTTTAATTCTGAGTTTTCTCGAAGAAGTGCAAAATGTACAAGTTCTCTTCTGAATTTTCTTAGAGAAGAGAAAAAAGTTAGCTCAATTCTGAAATTTACCATTGAAAATGAAAAAGCTTCCATTTCAGTTCCTAATTTCTCAAAGACATAAAAAATTTAAAGTTCAATTCTAAATTTTTTCCATAGAAGATAGGAATGGCTATACTATGATTGTGACTATTTACCATGAAGATAAAAAGTTTCACTTTATTTCTAATTTTTCTTAAATTCAGTTCATTCATCTAACCACCAAAAACAATAGGTTAGGTTAGGTATAAATAAATATTAATAAATAATTAGAAACATTTCTCCATGTTTAAGTTAGGTTAGGTTAGGTAAACTTATCACGAGCGCTCATGATAAGCTAACCTAACCTAACTTAAACATGGTAAAAGATTAAATGAGTTTAGGTGAGGTTATATTAAGTGATGTGAGTTTCAGTGAGGTTAGGTTAGGTTACCCGACGAACATGCGCGTTCGTAAGCTAACCTAACCTAACTTTAACTAACCTAACTTAATATAGACAAACCTAAATTAATTTAATATTTTTATAATTTTTAAGTTATGTTATGTTATCTTATCATGAGCGCTCGTGATAAGTTTACCTAAACTAACCTAACTTAAACATGGAGAAATGTTTCTAATTATTTATTAATATTTATTTATACCTAACCTAACCTATTGTTTTTGGTGGTTAGATGAATGAACTGAATTTAAGAAAAATTAGAAATAAAGTGAAACTTTTATCTTCATGGTAAATAGTCACAATCATAGTATAGCCATTCCTATCTTCTATGGAAAAATTTAGAATTGAACTTTAAATTTTTTATGTCTTTGAGAAATTAGGAACTGAAATGGAAGCTTTTCATTTTCAATGGTAAATTTCAGAATTGAGCTAACTTTTTTCTCTTCTCTAAGAAAATTCAGAAGAGAACTTGTACATTTTGCACTTCTTCGAGAAAACTCAGAATTAAAGTGGAGCTCCATATCTTCATGAAGAATATTCACAATCAAAGTATAACTTTTCCTATCTTCTATGAAAAATTTGGAACAATGTTTTAAATTTTTCATCTCTTTGAGAAAATCTGAATTGAAAGTGGAAAATTTTATATTATTTTAGGAAAATGGAATTGATCAATAACTTATTTAATTTTCATTGAGAAAATTCAGAATTGAAATTGAACTTTTCTTCTTCCTGAAAAATATTTGGAACATAACTTTAAATTTTTTCATCTCTTTGAGAAAGGTCAGAATTGAATTTAAGAAAATTTAGAATTAAAGTGAAACTTTTATCTTCATGAAAATAATCAAAATCATAGTATAACTTTTCTTATCTTCTATGGAAAAATTTAGAACTGAACTTTAAATTTTTTATGTCTTGGTGAACTTAAAACTGACGTGGAAACTTTTATTTTCTCTGGAGAAATTAGAATTGAATTATGTTCTTTGGTAAAATTCAGAAGAGAACTTTGAATTTTTATGTCTTTGAGGAATTAAGAACTGAAGTGGAAGCTTTTTTCATTTTCATTGGTAAAATTCAGAATTGAGCTAACTTTTTTACTTCTTTAAGAAAATTCAGAGAGAACTTGAACATTTTGCACTTCTTCGAGAAAACTCAGAATTAAAGTGATGGTCCTTATCTTCATGTCTAATATTCAAATCAATGTATAACTTTTTCTATCTTCTATGAAAAATTTGGAACAGAACTTTAAATTTTTCATCTTTTTGCAAAAAATCGGAAAGTGAACTTAAGAAAATTAGAATTAAAGTGAAACTTTTATCTTCACTGAAAAATAATCACAATCGTAGTATAACTTTTCCTATCTTCTAGAGAAAAATTTAGAAATGAACTTTAAATTTTTCATCTCTTTGAGAAAAATCAGAATTGAATTTAAGAAAAATTATAAATAAAGTGAAACTTTTGATCTTCATTGAAAACAATCACTGTCATAGTATTACTTTTTCTATCTTCCATCTAAAAATTTAGAATAGAACTTTAAATTTCTTTATTTCATTGGGGAACTTAAAACTGAAGTGGAAGATTTTTTTTTCTGGAGAAATTAGAATTGAAGTGTGTTCTTTGGTAAAGTTCAGAGAGAACTTGAACTTTTCTTCACTTCGTTGAGAAAATTTAAAATTGAACTAGAACTTTTTATCTTCCGTGAAAATATTCACAAGTATGATATTACTTTTTCTATCTTCCACCGAAAAATTTAGAATTGAACTTTAAATTTCTTTATGTCCTTTGTGAAATAAAGAACTGAAGTGTAAGATTTTTATTTTCTCTGGTGAAATTAGAAATGAATTGTGTTCTTTAGTAAAATTCAGAAGAGAACTTGAACTTTTCTTCACTTCGTTGAGAAAATTTTAAGTTGAACTAGAACTTTTTATCTTCCGGGAAAATATTCACAAGTATGGTATTACTTTCTATCTTCCACCGAAAAATTTAGAATTGAACTTTAAATTTCATTATGTCTTTGTGAAATAAAGAACTTAAGTGGAAGATTTTTATTTTCTCTTTAGAAATTAGAATTGAATTGTGTTCTTTGGTAAAATTCAGTAAAGAACATTAACTTTTCTTCACTTCATTGAGAAAATTTAAAATTGAACTAGAATTTTTATCTTCTGTGAAAATATTCACAGGTATAGTATTAATTTTTCAATCTTCCACAGAAAAATTTTGAATTGAACTTTAAATTACTTTATGTCTTTGTGAAATAACAAACTGAAGTGGAAGATTTTGTTTTGTCTGGAGTACTTAGAATTGTCGTTTATTCTTTGGTAAAGTTCAGAGGAGAACTTGAACTTTCCTTGACTTCGTTGAGAAAATTTTAAATTGAACTAGAACTTTTATCTTCCGTGAAAATATTCACAAGTATGGTATTACTTTTTCTATCTTCCACCGAAAAATTAGAATTGAACTTTAAATTTCTTTATGTTTTTGTGAAATAAAGAACTGAAGTGGAAGATTTTTGTTTTCTCTGGAGAAATTAGAATTGAAGAGTGTTCTTTGGTAAAGTTCAGAAGAGAACTTGAACTTTTATTCACTTCGTTGAGAAAATTTTAAATTAAACTAGAACTTTTTATCTTCCAGGAAAATATTCACAAGTATGATATTACTTTTTCTATCTTCCACCGAAAAATTAGAATTGAACTTTAAATTTCTTTGTGTCTTTGTGAAATAAAGAACTGAAGTGGAAGATTTTTATTTTCTCTGGAGAAATTCGAATTGAAGTGTGTTCTTTGCTAAAATTCAGAAGAGAACTTGAACTTTTTTATCTTCTGTGAAAAATTTGGAACAGTATTTAAATTTTTCATCTCTTCGAGAGAGATCTGAACTAAAGTAGAAAATTTTTATATTATTTGGAAAAAAATAGAAATGATCAATGACTAATTTCTTTTTCATTGAGAAAATTTAGAAGAGAACTTGAACTTTCCTTGACTTCGTTGAGAAAATTTTAAATTGAACTAGAACTTTTTATCTTCCGTGAAAATATTCACAAGTATGGTATTACTTTTTCCATCTTCCACCGAAAAATTAGAATTGAACTTTAAATTTCTTTATGTCTTTGTGAAATAATGAAGTGATGTGGAAGATTTTTGTTTTCTCTGTAGAAATTAGAATTGATGTGTGTTCTTTGGTCAAATTCAGAAGAGAACTTGAATATTCACGATCAAATTATAACTTTTCCAATATTCTATGAAAAATTTGGAACAGAACTTTAAATTTTTTTCATCTCTATGTGAAAAGTCGGAACTGAATTTAAGAAAATTTACAATTAAAGTGAAACTTTTTCTCTTCATGGACAATAATCACTAGCATAGTATAACTTTTCCTATTTTCTACAGAAAAAATTAGAACAGAGCTTTAAATTTTTTATGTCTTGGTGAACTTAAAACTGAAGTGGAAGCTTTTTATTTTCTCTGGAGAAATTAGAATTGAATTGTGTTTGTTGGTAAAATTCAGAACAGAACTTGAACTTTTCTATCTTCTATGAAAAATTTGGAATAGTATTTTAAATTTTTCATCTCTTTGAGAAAAATCTGAAGTGAAGTGGAAAATTTTTATATTATTTTGGGGAAATAGAATTGATCAATAACTTATTTAATTTTCAATGAGAAAATTAAGAATCGAAGTTGAACTTTTCTTCTTCCGAGAAAATATATTTAACAGAACTTTAAATTTTTTCATCTCTTTGAGAAAGGTCGGAACTGAATTTAAGAAAATTTAGAATTAAAGTGAAACTTTTATCTTCATAGAAAATAATCACAAACACAGTATAACTATTCCTATCTTCTATGGAAAAATTTAGAACTGAACTATAAATTTTTTAATGTCTTGGTAAACTTAAAACTGAAGTGGAAGCTTTTTATTTCCTCTGTAGAAATTAGAATTGAATTGTGTTCTCTGGTAAAATTCAGATTAGAACTTGATCTTTTCTATCTTCTAAGAAAAATTTGGAACAATATTTTAAATTTCTTATCTCTTTGAGAAAAAAATCTGAAATGAAGTGGTAAATTTTATATTATTTTGGGAAAATAGAATTGATCAATAACCTATTTTATTTTCATTGAGAAAATTCAGAATCGAAGTTGAATTTTTCTTCTTCCGGGGAAATATATGGAATAGAACTTTAAATTTTTTCATCTCTTTGAGAATGGTCAGAACTGAATTTAAGAAAATTTAGAATTAAAGTGAAATTTATCTTCATAGAAAATAGTCACAATCATAGTATAACTTTTCCTATCTTCTACGGAAAAATTTAGAAGTGAACTTTAAATTTTTTATGTCTTGGGACTTTTCTTGGTCCGGGGAAAATATTTGGAATAGAACTTTAAATTTGACTCTTTGAGAAAGGTCGGAATTGGATTTAAGAAAATTTAGAATTAAAGTGAAACTTTTTATCTCCATGGAAAATAATCACTATCATAGTATAACTTTTCATATCTTCTACGGAAAAATTTAGAAATGAACTTTAAATTCTTTATGTCTTTGTGAAATAAAGAACTTAAGTGGAAGTTTTTTTTTTTCTCTGGGGAAATTAGAATTGAATTGTGTTCTTGGATAAAATTCAGAAGAGATCTTGAAATTTTCTATATTCTATGAAACATTGAGCCTGCTAGTAGTATCATTATCTCTAAAATTCTTTTTCTTAAATCTCTGACCTTTTTAATAGATATTCTGAACGTTTGATGTTCTAGCATACCCTAAAAATAGTGAACACTTAACAAAATAATGCATAAGACATTTTTAATAAGATAAGTACATGTAGAATATTGATACAAAAATATGTTAAATACATTATTATACATTATTAGTACACTTGCGCTTCACTTTCCGTCAATTCATCTTTATATTCATTGATTATATTGTCTGCTAATGTCCTTTTTATTCTGCCTGCGATTTCACTGTCTATTCTCACATTATTTTTGCATAAATAGCAGTTCTGGCAGGTAGACATGATATGATTTATTACACTAGTGCAGCAGTAGGCCTTTCTTTTCTTCATTGCTTTCATTTGAATAGTAATACCAGAACGATGGGAATAGGATCTATCAATAGGTATCGTGCTACCAGAACCATTAGCTAGAAGTTGTCCCCGATCATCGACAATTATTTTTAAGTTGGCATTCTCCTTTAGCACTATCATCACTGGTGCTCTCACTCTCGCATATCCACCTTGAGCAATTTTGAATGATTTCGATAGTCCAAAGAAATCCAACTTCTCGCTGTCATGACAACACATGCATACATTTCCAATAGTGTTACCGCTTGCACTCGTTTCATAGTTCAGGTATTTCTCCTTGTCAGCGTTCAACACGACAATGATTTTTTCATGTGCACATACTTTCGTTGAATAATTCATCTTCACTTTTTACAGATATGAATTGTGTGTTGATCCTTCCACTGCGTAAAAAATACTGATTTAATGCATGCAATAAACTCGGTAGTGTTGATAACCTACCATAGAGTACCAGTGAAAAAGTCGTGTCGTGGCAATAGACAAGCACAGAGTACGAGGGGTAGTGAAGTAAGCATATTTCATGTCATTTTATGGTAGGTAAAAAATTTAGAAAAATACCATGTTAAAAAATTCAAGACAGTATTTTTGAATTGGGCAGGGGACTCTGTGAGGTTGGAAAATGGGTTTAGGAATGACATTATGAATGGAGCTTGTTCAGAAAAGATATAATAAAGCCAAAAAAAAGTATTAAAAAAATTGGAGAGGGGCCTATTGGGGGGGCCCAGGAAGGGTGTTGGGGGGACCGTGGGGGGCCGGTGGGCCCTGGGGGAGCCCGGGGGAACTGTGAGGACCAGGGGCGGGCCTGTGGGGGTCGGAGGAGGGAGTTTGGGGGATAACATTTCGAAATTTTTATTTTTTAGTTTACTTTTTTTGCGGCGCATCCCTGCGGCGCATCCTACTGCGCTTTTCAGACCCCGCAGTGCATCCTTGTGGCGCATCCCCCGCGGCGCTTTCCTGACCCACGGCGCATCCCTGCGGCAAATCCTGCGGCGCTTTCCAGGCCCACGGCGCATCCCGGCGGCGCTTCTCTGGCCCGGGGGGGCCTTTGGTGACCGGGGGAGGGCCTTTGGGGCACAGGGGGGCCTTTGGGAGTCTGGGGGACACTTGAGGACCGATTGGTCCTTTGGGAGCCGGTTGGCCCTTTGGGGGCCGGGGGAGGGCCTTTGGGGGTCCGGGGGACAGTTGGGGGCCTGGGGGACATTTGGGGACCGGTGTAGGGCCTTTGGGACCCCGTTGGTCCTTTGGGAGCTCGATGGGCCTTTGGGGGGCCCGGGGATGGCCTTTGGGGGTCTGGGTGGGCCTTTGGGGGTGCTGGTGGCTCTTTGGGAGCCCGGGGGACCTTTGAGGACCGGGGGGAGGGCCTTTGGGGTCCGGGGGGCCCTTTGGGGTCCGGGGGCCCTTTGAGGACCAGAGGAGGGCCTTTGAGGGTCTGAGGAGGGCCTTTGGGGGCGCCGGTAGCTCTATGGGAGCTTGGGGGACCTTTGAGTACCGGGGGCTTCCTTCGGGGTTGGGGTGGGGGATCGGAACCCTTTGGGGTTGGGGTAGAGGACCTCACAACACTGTTCAAATGGAACTTGTGTATTATAACGACCACAGAGTTTCACCCTCAAATTCTCTTCTAAAACCTTTCCTAAAATCTTCTTTCAAAATGTCTCTAACTGTTTCGCCGAAATAATCCCATAAAATGGATAAAACGGTTTCGCCCAAATAATCCCTAAACGTAATTTCAGCGTGTTCCTTTTGTTTGGCATCTCTGCGCTAACGCATTTCAAATTTCTAGGAAACCCTTTCCTACGTTAATCTCTTCATCTCATAAATTTTCCTAGCTAAACTATTAGGGTTTCGTTAGAATATCAATTTATCTCTCCGACTTAAAGCTCCGTGAAGCCGTATTTAAAAATAGAATTTCTATCTCTTTAGACTCCCGCATAATTCCAAGATAACAAGTGATGTCAATTATAATTCCTGACACTAAAGATCAATGAAGCCCTATTTAAAAATAGAATATTAATTTTCTCTCTGACCTAAAGAACGTTTATCCCTCAGACCTAAGATTAAAGAAGCCTTAATGTTCCCTAATTCTCCCCTTCGTGAATCAATAATTTCTCCTAGCGATTATGTAAATCAAGTTCTCAGGCCAAGCTAGCCAAACAATCCCATAGCATTCGCGTCGAGCATGTCCATTCTCACTGACAACGAACAGACATAAAACAGGAACATAAATTGCTGTTGTCATCCTTAAATGTGACAAAATTCCTGTTTTTTCATTCTCACTGACAAAAACCATGAAAACAGACATAAATGTGAGAAAGTTCCTGTTTTCCATATTCTCACTGACAAAAACCATAAAACATCCATAATTTGATGTTGACAACCATGAAAAACATCAAATAAATTGATCAACACACATAACCATCCATGAAAACAGACATAAATGTGAGAAAATTCATGGTTTTTCAAGTGAGAAAATTCCTGTTTTTTCATTCTCACTGAGAAAACCATAAACCACGTGGTGGGGTCACGAGTAACACCCCCCTCTCTACTCATGTGCCTTGAATGAATTCTTTTTCCGACCACTTCATACGGGTAGGGTGATCATAGAAAATTGATTGGGGCCTAGAGTGATTGAAGGTTGAAAAAGTTTCATCCCTGGCCATTTTCTGCTACCCGCTCCACATCCCACCAAAGAATGCCCATAATATTGGGTCTGCATTTAGTTCATAAGTGTCTAACTCAATTTTTGTTCGTTTTTAATAGCATGCCCACAATTACTCTGCAATCACGGAGAGTTATAGGCTTGTGAATGCCTTTTACGTTAAATAGAAAAAGAGTACCTGCCATAACCACTCCCTGAAACAATATTAAAGGCGCGGTCCAAACAGATTCCAGACAATGAAGAGAGATTAGACGTTAATTTTTACCACCCCTCCCGCAAACTTCCTTCTGTATTTATCTTAAGGCTTGCAGAGGGTTTGAAAATTCGGGCATATAAGCACACTTTCGGAGGCTTCGAGTGCATTCCCCTACCTACACAAAGATCCAAAGACCCTGCTCAATAATCGCTTATGCGTATTTATTCACAACTATACATGATTTTTTAAATCCTCAAAAAAAATAAACAAAGTTCAATAAAGCTTAAAAATAAATGTAGGCCTATATAGTAATGGTCTATTTTGTGTTGAATACGTGCATCTGCAGGAACGAATGCGACACCGAGCGGAATTAAACTGAGAAGCTCAATATATTTTTTCAACGATTTTGAATTGATTGGCTATCTCAGGATTTCCACTTAACAGCTTTTTGGTAATCTTTGGGCCAAAATTGTCATTTTGTGCCATAAAATTGCGGAAGACGCCTTTTCTCTGGAGAACAATCGGTTTTTGCTACATAAGAAGGTCGGCAGAACTTTCAGTACCTTTTGTAATGTGTCTTCTTCTGATTCTTTAGGACCATTGGTTTGACAAGATGACCCCAAAGGGAAAAAATAATAAACAATCAAATAAAGACAAATCTGTGATCATTCTTCTAGGAAAAACCGCAAAATTTCACATTTTTGTCGAAAGGGGTTTGGCGTTCTCTGACAGGCTGAATTTCAAGTTGAACTATCTTATTTGTGATAATAAAGCTGTGCTTACGTATTTTGAAATTAAGTGTCATTAGTTGTGTTTGTTAGACATTAAATAAAAAAAACAAGTTTTTTTAACTGAAAGTAAGGAACGACATTAAAACTTAAAACTAACAGAAATTATTCCGTATATGAAAGGGGATGTCCCCTCCTCTACGCCTTGCTCTTTACGCTAAAGTTTTTTATTGTTTAGAAAAAATAGACTTGTGAGAAAGTCAAACTTTAGCGTAAAGAGCAAGGCGTTGAGGAGGGGACAGCCCTTTTCATATACGGAATAATTTCTGTTCGTTTTAAGTTTTAATGTCGCTCCTTACTTTCAGTTAAAAAAACTTGTTTTTTTTCTATTTAATTTTTGAACGTTTTTGAATAAATGCAGGTTTTGATTTTGGCTCACAGTACATGAATAATTAAAACAAAATTTTCATATTAATTTACTTTTATTTGGTTAAATGGCTTTCTCGAAACTTGTTTCATTTTATTTACGAACGTTTTTATTAGTAATAAATATACGTAACTTACGAATTAATTTGCGTAACGAACTTCTATATTCATATATTTTTAATACGTATATTAGAGGGTTTGCCCCCTAGTCAGTACCTTGCTCTTTAAGCGAATTTTCGAATTTTGTTCCAATTCTTTAAAACTGACCGCTTAATCAACAAATGCCGTTAATTAGAATAAATAGCTTTTATGAAAGTGCTAAAAAATCTCTGGCTTAAAGAGTGAGGTATTGACAAGGGGGGAACCCAATCATATATGTAATATTTTCTGTTCGTTTAAAGTTTTGATGTTGCTGCTGTTGCAGTTGAAAAACTTGTTTTTTTATATTTAATTTCTCATCTTTTTTAAAATAATGCTTGGAAGTCCGGCGTCCCCTTCATAGCAAAGTCCCTTCCCCCATGAAAACTTCCTTCATGGAAAGATCCTCCCACATAACCCCCGACCCCCCCCCCACTACCAGGAAAAATCTCCCCTGAAAACGTCTGTACTGTATACTTCCCAATAACCAATACTATGTGTTAACATTGGGTAAAGTTCATAACTTTCAGCCCTCCTCCCGGGAACGTCGGGGGATTAAGTCATCCTAAAAGACATACTTATAATATTTTCGAACATGCTGAACAAAATGGCTATCTCAAAATTTTGATCAGGTGACTTTGGAAAAAAATGAGCGTGGAAGGGGGCCTAGTTGCCCTCCTTTTTTTTGGTCACTTAAAAAGGGAACTAGAACTTTTAATTTCCGTTCCAATAAGCCCCCTCACGATATTCTAGGACCACTGGGTCGATACGATCACCCCTGGAAAAAAAAACAAATAAACACGCACCCGTAATCTTTCTCCTGGCAAAAAATGTAAAATTCCACATTTTGTAGATAAGAGCTTTAAACCTCTACAGTAGGGTTCTCGGATACGCAGAATATGATGGTGTGATTTTCATTAAGGTTTTATAACTTTTAAGGGGTGTTTCCACCTTTTTACGAACATCAGCCAAATTATCTCAGGCTTGTAACTTTTGATGGGTAGGATTAAACTTGATGAAACTTATATATTTGAAATCATCATTAAAATTTGATTCTTTTGATGTATCTATTTGTATCAAAATACCGTTTTCTAGAGTTTCGGTTACCATTGAGCCGGGTCCCAATAACCAATACTACGTATATGTTAACATTGGGTAAAGTTCATAACTTTCAGCCCTCCCCCTGGGGGCTTTGAGGGATTAAGTCATCCTAAAAGACATAATTATAATATTTTCGACCATGCTGAACAAAATGGCTATCTCAAATTTTGATCGGGTGACTTTGGGAAAAAAATTAGAGCGGGAGGGGGCCTAGCTGTCCTCAATTTTTTTGTCAATATAGTAGAGCAATTGAAATTTTAATGTCCGTTTAATTGAGCCCTCTTGCAATATTCTAGGACCACTGGGTCTACACTATCACCCCTGAAAAAAAAACAAAAAAAAAACAAATAAACATGTACCCATGATATTTATTATGGGAAAATATACAAAATTCCACATTTTTGTAGATCGGAGCTTGAAACCTCTACAGTAGGGCCTTCTGATACGCTGAATATGATGGTGTGATTTTCATTAAGGTTCTATAACTTTTAGGGGGTCTTTCCCCCTTTTTTCGAAAATCAGCCAAATTTTCTCAGGCGCGTAACTTTTGATAGGTAAAATTAAACTTGATGAAACTGATATATTTGAAATCAGAATTATTATCTGATTCTTTTTATGTATCTATTGGTATCAAAATTCCGTTTTTAGAGTTTGGGTTACCATTGAGCCGGGTCGCTCCTTACTTACAGTTCGTTACCACGAACTGTTTGATTAGGGTTGTTCTTTAGCACTAAGATCCTACATCTAAGATCTTGCATCTTTCTACAAAGATTATCGTTTTTTAACTCATCTTTGTTCTAAGATCTTAGAGCTCACTGATGCTAGCAAAAAGTGTGAAGAACGCCACTGTTCTGCCATATAGAACAATGAAGAGAGAACTTTGATGAAATAATCATCATTTCTCTCAGACCGCTGATCAGAGCAGAATGATGATAGACGTTTGTATAAAAACGACAAAAGATGTAAGATCTTAGATCAAATATGTAACTTTTAAGCTTTTTTTGACAAAAGATTTAAGATATTAGCATATTGATGAGTGAAAAAACGGCCCTATTTTGTCTGTTTGTTTTCAATTACCATTGATAGGGGGTGTATTTATTTTCACTTGTTTCAGGATTAATTAATTCGGCTGTATGGAGGGGTGATACTTCTCTTGGTTGCCGGAGCTTAGTATGGACTTGTTTGTATTGGTTTACCTGGGCTCCAGTAGTGCCAAGCTGAGTGTCTGTAGTTGAGTTGCATGGATTAGGAGTAGA